>NC_045554.1:26284551-26369551 GCF_009769535.1 Thamnophis elegans
GTAGGTTCTTATTATTTGCATTTTATCTTATAAAAGTGGGATGGAAGGAGTACACATATAGATTGAGTGAAACCAGGCTTAATAGCAATAACTGTGAGAGGGATCTTGGAGTCTTAGTGGACAACCAGTTAATAGGAGCCAGCAGTGTGCAGTGGCAGCCAAAAAAGCCAATGCAATCCCAAGTTGCATTAAGAGAGTGATACAATCAAGATCAAGGGAAGTACTAATACCACTCTATAAAGCTCTAGTAAGACCACACCTAGAGTACTGCATCCAGTTTTGGGCCCCACACTGTGACAAAGATATTGAGACTTTAGAAAGAGTGCAGAGAAGAGCAACCAGGATGATGAGGGACTGGAGGCTAAAACATAGGATGAACGGTTGCAGGAACTGGGCATGGCTAATCTAGCGAAGAGAAGGACCAGTGGAGACACGATAGCAATCTTCCAATATTTGAGGGACTGCCACAGAGAGGAGGAGGGGGGGGGGAAGCTATTTTCCAAAGCACCTGAAGGCCAGACAAGGGATAATGGATGGAAACTGATCAAGGAGAGATTCAACCTGGAAATAAGGAGGAATGAAAACAATTAACCAATGGAATAGAAGTTGTAGGAGCTTCATCACTGGAAGCTTTCAAGAAGAGACTGGGCTGCCATTTGTCAGAAATGGTGTAAGGTCTCCTGCTTGGGCTAGATGACCTATAAGGTCCCTTCCAACTCTATTAATCTGTAATCTGCAAAGTTTGCCTTTTGACCAGTCTATATATATAGTAGCTTCAAGGAAGTCACCTGAAAAACCAGCAATTGTATAATTTCGGTGGGGAAACGGGATCGTGAAAAAGGAAGTTTTATTTTCACAATTCCAAGAATAGGGAAAACACTGGCCCTCTTCTCTGTGGACAGTAACTTGCAGTCTAATACAGATAGTCCTCAATTTACGACCACAACTTATGTTGCTGAGTGAGAAACTGTCAAGTGAGTTTTGCCACATTTTATGACTTTTCTTGCCACATTTGTTAAGCGAATCACTGCAGCTAATAAATTAGTAACATGGTTGTTAAGTGAACCTGGCTTCCCCATTGACTTTGCTTGTCAGAAGGTCGCAAAAGAGGGTCACATGACCCTGGGACACGGCAACGGTCATAAATGTGAGTCAGTTGTCAAGCATCCGAATAAGTCTGCTTCTACTTTTTTTAAAATGTTTTTTTATTTTTAATTTTCAAAACAAACACAACACATAAAATCTTCCTTTCTTACATATTGTAGAAAGTGTATCAGTTGGTTACAAAAGACTTTTGTGCATCTCTTCCATAGTCATCAAGCATAATTCATATTAACTAAAGTATTTTAACTCAGATATTTATATATGTTACCATCATCATACCTCCATTTTCATTTGACTATAGTTGTTTAAATGTCCTTCATCATAAATATACCAAGATTTAATGCATAACCACATACTAGCATTTCATTTACTATTTCTAAAATCCTCCAATGACACTAAATCCTTATATCCTTTTCTAGCTAAACATTGTATTATAGAAGTCAGCGGTTTATATCTGTCCTTATATTTAATTTCATCTGAAGCTCCATACAAGACTTCCTACCATGCATTCTAAATATATCAGGTTTCTAGTTCCTGGGTTTTAGGCAGCCTTTCAAAATCTGAATGCACAAAGAAATTGAATGTATGGATATATAATTTCTGAACATTTATCAGAGGAAAAGGATATTTGAGAATATTTGTGATGTTATTTAGATGTTCTAGGAAACATTTTTAATGGAAACCATAGAATAAACTTAACCTACAAAGAGAAAACAACAATTTAGTCCAGTGCCTGTCAGCACTCCTCCATTGAATAATTAGGAAAGAAAACGCCTTTGTAAAGGTGGTCATGCAAAATCTCATTAATTAGTTGCATGAAAACTGCAGGTGCCCCCTGCAGGCCAAAGGGCATACACGGAACTGGAAGCAACCCAGGGGGCAGTTGAAAGCAGTCTTCCACTCATCCCCCTCCTTTATTCGGACTCTATAGTATGCCTCCCTCAAGTCCAGTTTAGTAAAAATGCGGCCTTTTCCCAGTTGGGCCAGCATGTCCTTCATCAGAGGCAAAGGGTAGAGATTATGAGAAGAGATTGAATTAAGGTTCTTAAAGTTCACACATAAACGAAGAGAGCCATCTTTCTTCTCCCTGAATGGTACAGGGGCTGCCACCTTGGGTCTGGCTGGTTCAATGAAACCCCTTTGTAAGTTTTTGTCAATAAACTTCCTCATTTCCTCCATCTCTCTGGGCAACATAGAATATATTTGGGGTTTTAGAAGTGGCACTCCGGGCAAAATTTTGATGGAGCAGTCAGTGGGTCTGTGGGGTGGAAGTTTATCTGAAGATTTTTCACTAAAAAACCCCTAAAGGTCCCAATACTCTTTCGGAATCTTTTCTTGCCCCTCAATCTTCTCCTCGCCCCTGGCGGCCAATGCAGGGCTGGAGCCACCAGGCTCAGGGGCATTGGCATCCCCGTCTGGGGCTGTGCTGGTCCGGATGCGCAGCCATCCCTCCCTCCAGTTAATGCGAGGGTTCCATTTACGAAGCCAGGGGAGTCCCAAAATAAGGGGTCTGTCCATCCCAGGTGCCACAATAAAAGAGATCAATTCTACATGGGTGCCCATTTTCATCTCTAGAGGTTCAGTGTAGAAATGGGCCGGCCCCCCCACCTGCAATGGATCCACCGATTTGGCAAAAAACAATAGGGGTTTTTAAAGTCCACAATTTCAAGCCCAGTTTCTCAACCATTGCAGTATTAATCATACATCTAGAACAGCCTGAATCGAGGAGGGCGGAAAGCTGTCTCCCCAGCCGGTGGCAACCTTAACTCAATCGGGATCAACCTGGGGCCTTTAGTAGAACTCACCCAACATGGCGAGGCGTCGTCATCGGAGTCATCAGAGTAGTTGGTGGTCACGTCCGCTTCCTCCTCCGCCTCCTGCCGGAAATGCTGGGGGGTATTCTCAGCAGCGAAGGCAGCCTCCTTCTTCCTCCCCGGGGCCTTGCTGGTCTTCCCTTCCCTCTTGGTAGGGGGTGGGGCAGTTGGAGGAAGTTTAACGCGGCAATCCATGGCTCGATGGCCTCCTTTCCACAACGAAGCACGTGAAAGGCTTGGCCTTGCCGCGGAGCTTCCCTTCCCTTCACCCCTGACGCGGAATGGGGGCCTTTGAGCTGGGGGGGGGGGCGATCTCTCTGCTTTTTCCTCTTTTGCACGTTGAAGTCTAATCAAGTCTAGTTCAACGTCTGCTGCATTTTTGTACCAAGCAACCATTCGCTTGGGAAGGTGTCTGTTAACGCATTGTTGATAATGTCCTCATTTAATCCCAATGCAAACTGATCCAGGAGCACCTCTTCAGACCAACCCCTCATATACGATGAAAGCTGTTGAAACTCCTGAATATATTCAGTCACTGGTCTATCTCCCTGCTTTAGGGTCATAAATTTCACCTTCCCTCATTTCTCAATCAGCGGATCATCAAACCTCCTCTTTAGAGCAGTCATAAAGACATCAAATTCCTCAGGAGAGGGGAGTTGCATTGATGTAAGCTGACCATCCAATCGGCCGCTTTTCCTCCAAAGAAAGTAAAACCATTCGCACTTTCATCGCATCTGTTTCTAAATCGGGCCCATAAAGTTCCATATAGTTCCAAATCTGAATAACAAAAAGACCCAGGTCTCTGGCATTACCGTTATATTTTACTGGTAAGGGAGGGACTTTTGCCATTCTGTGTCTTCTGGGGGGGGGGGCTACTCTGGCAACAGCCCTGGCTGGGGGGGGGAGGCTGTTTCTGGGCTTGTTTGCTCCCATCCCCCCTCGGCCTCTTCACCCTCCCTAAATTATGCATGGAGTACCTTTGTTCAAATTCTTCCGTTTGCTCTCTTTCCATCGCTCTCTTTTGGGACCTCCACTCAGTCATAGCTTCTTCCCAGTCCGCTGGTTTTTCCCTTTGTTTCCTTCTGGTAACTCCTGCATCCAAATTCTCCGCATCCTCTTTTTGCCCCACTCCCAAAGTCCAACGGGGCCGAACCACAGGCTCTTCTACCCTTAGGCCAGCTAGCCTTTCAGGTAAAGATGGTTCTGCAGTTTCTCTTCCAGTCTCCTCATCATCGCTCGCTTGCAATGACATTTTTTTTCCGTTCCTTCTTGCGAGTACACCCCCCACGGTAGGTTGAAAACTCCTGGTGGGGTGTGAGAGAGTCTTCGCTTATTGTCAGCACTCCTCCATTGAATAATTAGGAAAGAAAACCACGAGACTCCATTGATAGAAATCAAGTGTACTTTTACTAATTATAAATGATTAGAAGCGTAGCAAAGCGAAGACTGATTATTTAGGCGCGAAAGCAATTGATATATAGAATAACCCATTTCCCACCCCTTGGCTTCCCAGTTACAGTCCAATCATAATTCTTCCAAGTGTCAGGTGTGAGATAACTTCGAAAGGCATCATCAAGATGGAATGTCAGTGCCGTTGGCCTTGGCGGGAACCTCCTCCGCATGCGCAGTAAGACAGGCAGCAGAGACTTGAGAATCTTCCTCCAGCACAATTAGCAATCCCCTCCCAAATACCATGCCCCCCTCCCCGTTTCAATGGCAGCCGAAGCAGCAGCAAAGCAGAGGCTGACATCGCCTTTCAACCTTGGTGACTTTAAGAAATATTCCAGAATTTGCTAGCCAGCAGGAATCCATCTTCAACATGCCAATTTTGAGAAACATTGCTATAGAGCAATGAAATAAAAGAGACTGTTATTGATTATCTGTTGGATCCTCCTGGTATATGTTGATCTACCAATTGTACAAATAATGTAATCTGAAAATTGATCACTGAATTACTCCAGAATTTATTCCTCTCATAAAACCTATGGCTTTTTCCTTCCTTCCTTCCTTCCTTCCTTCCTTCCTTCCTTCCTTCCTTCCTTCCTTCCTTCCTTCCTTTTTTCTTTCTTTCTTTCTTTCTTTTCTTTTCTTTCTTTCTTTTCTTTCTTTCTTCCTCTTATAGAATTCTTGGGAAATTGGAGGAGATTATGATGGAAGTCCATTTCGAGGGGACCTCCTCATTACTAGACACCCTAATATTCAAACATTAATATGCAGAATGAACAACAACGATTCCAAAGAATTATCTATCGATAGTAAGAATGTCTTAGTAAGTATTTTTCCTTCTCCACACTATCTATCTAATTCTGTGTTTCTCAACTTGGCCAACTTGAAGATATATGGACTTCAAGTCCCAGAATTCTCCAGGCAGCATCCTAGGGAATTCTAAGATTTGAAATCTACCCAGCTTAAAAGTTGTCAAGATTGAGAAATAGTGGTCGAGTTATTTGATCCTTGTTATAGAATGTTTAATTCTACTCCAGACTGCTTCGAACAAAACTCGGCAGTACTTTCTCGTGCAGCTGTTGATAAAAATAGGATTGCCAACATGATCGCCAATGTCCAATGATGGATATGGCACAAGAATAAGAATATGTCAGGGTTCCAACGGATGCCCTAATTAAATCATGAGCCTCCAGCCAAGCTTCAAAGAAACCCAGTTATTTATTAGGAGCTTCATGTGAAGCCAACTCTGACCCCATGTACTTTACGGCCCAATTATGACCATGTTTCCCTCCCTCCCTCCCTCCCTCCCTCCCTCCAAGGTGTGTCATAAATCACAGAGCAATTTCCCGGGTTGTACAGATCACTCCCCTCCAACGGCTGTGGGTACTCTGGCATACCTTGAGAAGATACATCTGGGATGTGCTTCTGTTTGTGGCTGCCATGCTGCTTTGTCAGTTTCCCATCCCCCTTGCCTATGGCAACTCGAGAGCAGGCCAAGGATGCTTTGCGAGTTGACAGAATATGTCTATGAATTATTCTATTCTTTGTTCACACACACAGCTGGATTATGATGCTTCGAGAGAGAGTCACCATTCCATGAATTTTCCAAAATCGTTCTTGGAGAGTGTCCAAACAACTCCTGCAAAGGAAACAAGGCTTATCTGCATTTACCTGAAAGCTTCTTGCCTCTTTCAGGTAGGCCATTGCTGCAACTTTCAGGGGGTGACAGGGGTGGGAATTTGGCATAGAGGGTCAATCATCAATAATCTGAAGTTTCCCAGGTTTGGAGACAAAAGTGGCAGTTTCCTAATCCCGTTTTGGCCTTAGAGCAGAAGCTGATGAATATATACAAAATTGTAGTAGAGGAGTGTGGAGACAACCTTGAACAAGGGATTCAACAGCTGCTTTTAGCAATAGCAGTTAGACTTATATACCACTTTACAGTGCATTATAGCCCTCATCTAAGTGGTTTACAGTGTCAGCATATTGGCCCCAACAATCTGGGACCACCTCAGAAGGATGGAAGGCTGAGTCAACCTTGAGCCTAGTGAGATTTGAACTGCTAAACTGCAGGCAGCCAGCAGGCAGCAGAAGTAGCTTGCAGTACTGCACTCTAACCATTGTGCCACCATGGCTCTCATATTAGTTTATGACCATAATAAAGATTTGATTGATTAATTCAATGGATGTTTTATAAGATACATGCTTAGTTTTGGAAAGGAGGTGTGAGTAAGGAAGAAGCTCAAGGTTGCCCTGTGTTGATTTTCTTGTGTATAAGAAATGGGTAGAATAGAATAGAATAGAATAGAATAGAATACTGGCGAAGTGTAATTGGACACACAAGGAATTTGTCTTTGGTGCATGTGCTCTCAATGTATATAAAAAGACAAGTTACATTCATCAAGAATCATAAGGTACAACACTTAATGATAGTCATAGGGTACAAATAAGCAATCAGGAAACAATCAATACCAATATAAATCATAAGGATTCAAGTAACAAAGTTACAGTCCTGCAGTCATAAGTGGGAGGAGATGGGTGATAGGAATGCTGAGAAGACTAATAGTAGTAGTAATGCACCCTTAGTTAATAGTTTGACAGTGGTGTGGGTAGAGAATCTGTTAAGCACCACAGTAATCAGGAGATCCAGACAGTACAAATATGTATAAGGATTTATTGAGAGCTTAAGCTCTCTATAAGAATCTGAACTACTAACGGTCATGGGAAATTAGCAGGAGTTACAAATAGAAAGGAACTCAGATTTGGACTGAGCTCTCTTGTGGGTTGCGCAGGTACTCCTGACTGATGACGTGTTTCGCCCCTCCCTCAGAATCAGTCTGGTCATCTCCTACAAAATCCCTGCAGCTGTTCAAGATTTTGCTATTGTAACTCGTAATACACAGAAGACAGGAAAGAAGAAAGACAGTTCAAACATGGTCCTGCCTGCAGGGAAGTGTGCTCAGCATTATCTGATTTAGAATCCATTTGTCTCTTTGGCCAAAACAGCTTCTCTTTTCTTAATCTATCAGACTAGGATAATGTCAGGTTTCCAAAAGGTGCCCTAATTAATTCGTGAGCCTCAAGCCAAGTTTCAAAAGAAATCCAGTCATTTATTAGGAACACCATTTCTGCAATACCCCATTGCAGTCAGATCTGACCTCATTTTAATTATCCCTGAACTTTGCCCCTGTTTCCTCCCTCCCCTCAGTCGTGTCATAAATCACATTCACCAATGAGGTGCACGCCTCACAAGCCTGCTGTAGTAATCTGAGATCCGACTCTAGCCGAAGGTATGCGTGGAATGAGCTCCCCCCTTCTTTCCTCACCATGGCAATTTTATGAGTTGACAGATAAGAGATTTCAGGGCCCTCACTCGGTCAGAAACTTTCTGGTTGAGTTTATACAATATTCTAAACCAACCCTATGTTAATCCAACCCAATTGTCCTGTATACATAGCATGCTGGGCCCAAATAAACCATGGCTTAAGGAGATGGTCTGGTTCACTCACATAGCTCAGAACCTAGAATACACTGAACTCTAAATTACCCCATTCCATTTTAATTTAGCTCCCCCCTTGTCTTGCAGGATAAACAAAACAGCTCCTTGCTGAGTGGTGACATCTTAGGAGCCAGTCTTGGGAACATGAGTGTCAGCAACCTTCGTGAACCTGTGGAAATCAGGTTTTGGCATAATCATTCATTGGTGAGTAGTGATGCCGCCATGGGCATCATCCCTTAATAGGTCTTAGCGCTCTGGTAGAATGAAAACCAACTCTCCCCAAAAGAGAGCAGATGTTAAGGGCATGTGGGAAGAAACCTCAGAGAGGAAGAGGAAGAAGAAATAAGAAAGGAGAGGAGGAAATAGGAAAGTAGAGAAGAAGGGTGGGCAAGAGAAAGAAAGAGGGAAGTAGAAGTAGGGTTGTTGTAATATAAGAGAGATGTAGAGGATGGCAGGAAGGCAAGGTCGAATATAGTATTATTGTCAGGCCTGCATTTATATTCCTTTTAGGATTTTGGCCTGCCACACTTTCTCTTATTTCATTATGCTGTTTCTTTAAGTGTAGTCGATGGGGGAATAGAAGGAGTAGGATTTTGGAATATATTGTTTTTCATTCTTTACTAGAAGCAAGGTCATCCTTTGTCTCCACACCAGTACACCTGACCGGAAGAGGTTAGGCGTAGACGCCAGCGTGGAAGAAGAAGATAGGACCATGTGATGGGCTGTGGGTGTGGGGGCAAGATGATGAACTTTTAATTGGGTGGGATTCTGATGTAACTTCCAGAGTTGGAATCCCACCCAGTTAAAAGTTCATCATCTTGTCCCCACGCCCACAAAGGATGACCTTGGCTTCTAGTAAAGAATGAAAAACAATACATTCCACAATCCTACTCCTTCTATTCCTACCTCCCATTGACTACACTTAAAAAAACAGCATAATGAAATAAGAGAAAGTGTGGCAGGCCAAAATTCTAAAAGGAATATAAATGCAGGCCTGACAGGATTCTACATGGTATTTGGAACGCTAACAATTATATCTTTAGGGAAAGAATGGAAGCATGCATGTTAAAGGATAATATATAACACTAATGATATTATGAGAAATGTATATTGTGAATGTACAAGAAGCCAAAATTAAAAAGAAAACCTTTTCTTAAAAAAATGAAACCTCATTGCATCAGATTTAATCTTCAGATGTTTGAATGGCCACAAGGTCTAGATTTATGCAGTTAATGGATCAATCTACTCTTTGCAATGCCGATGCAGGTAGCGTCAAGGCTTGGACTAATGAACTCAAGCAAGTCAGAACTCCGAGATGTGGCACTAATAGTGGAGGAGGGGGAATCTCATATTGAACTATGCGGGGTTTGCGCAGGAATTAGGTAGTGCTGGTTTTGCCTTCAACAGTGCCGAAATGGTGTACTCAATAAAATTTTGCACTGAGACATTGACAGGTCTGGAGTGTGCTTGCTTTGGTTGGGATCGTTGGAGATATAGAATATAGAACAGAAGGGACCTTGGAGGTCTTCTAGTCCAATCCCCTGCTGATTATCAACATTTCTCTCGTTTTCTCTCTCTTAACCATTCTAGGTTAACTTCAGCAAGACCTGCGTGTTTTGGGTGGAAGGAACAGGTAAGGTCGAAACGTTTTTGTCTTTATCCTGCCTCCTTTCCTCTTTTATAGTCACCCCGTTCCATCTCTCCTATCCAGAGGTGGGTTCCTATCTATTCGGTCTGGTTCAGCTGCATAGGTAGTAACTCTGGTGGACCGGTCCTATGATTGGCGGTGCCATCTTGATTTTCTTTTCTGCACATGCTCAGAACAATCTTCATTGAAAAAATGTTATCCCCCCCCTTTTTTAAAATGCCATTTCCCATGTGAATGTTCTCTTTTTAATGCAATGCTCATTTCAGTGCTTGGGCTTAATATTATGGGATGTACTGTCCATGTCTCTGATGTAACTGTAGCTGAGAAGGATGATTTCTTCCGTGCTGTTAAAACAGTCTGATTTAAAAAAAATTAAAATATCTTTTCTATATTTTGTAAAAAAAAATTGTTCACTTAAAATGTTCACTTAAAATGTTCTGCGCTTGCGCACAACATTTTTAAGTGAAAATGTGCACGTGTGCAGAGTGCACAATTTTTTTTACTAGTAGCAATGGCCGCTGGAATCCACCCCTGCTCCTATCCCTCCTTCTATGGTTACTCGCCCACCTGGAAGTACGCCTAGGGCCTTCTGTGTGAGCAGGGGATTCGACTGGAAACCTTCCAGAGTCCAGTCCCACTTTATGACTCTGTAATTCTGTAACTTGGAATCCATAGTTGGTTAACATCTTTCTGAGGAAGAATTAACATGAAGGAGCCTGATCACACCTTTTCCAACTAATATGTTTTCTTAAAAGCATTGGCTTTTATGAGGTGTAGCTTACTTTTGACAGATGTATGGGATGAGTTTTAGGAGTGGTACGGTGGCCTAGAGGTGGGGCTCTCGCCTCACAGTCAGGAGGCTGTGAGTTCAATCCTAGGTAGAGGCACAGTGAGAATGTATCAGCTGAACAAAACTCCGCATTGGCAACAGGGAAGGGCATCCGGCCATAAAACCACTCTGCTAGCTCCATTCAGTTGCCCAAATCCACCCTGCAAGGGATTATGGGGTGGTTAAAGAAGGTGATGATGGGATGAGTTTTTATAATGAGGTAAGCTACAACTTGCAAACGCTTATATCCCTTTTGATATGCATACATTGTTAGAAAAAGCGTGTGCAGATACCTCCCGATTTTAGGCTACTGTAGACTAACATGGGGCTCCCCCACTGCCATGTCAGATTAATAGGTGTATCTCTGTATCTGGGAAAGGTGGAAGAATACACACAGATCTCTTTCAACTAGGCAGGTACTTAGTTCTATCTGATGTTTGCTGATCCTTGTAATGTTATTGTTATGCTGCTGGTTTTCAATACTTTTGCATTGCATCTTTTATTTAGATACATACATACATATATACATACAGTACACACACACACACACACACACACACACACATATATATATAGTGTCACAACCCCTGGTAAGCCCCAATTATAGGAGGAAGCTAACAGCTTCCATTATCTGTCAATCGGCTCGTCACAAGAGTCCATCACGACAGAAACCCAATATTTTTACTGTTGCCTTTGTTACACATTTTGTGTTATATATTTATATATATTATATTATATTATATTATATTATATTATATTATATTATATTATATTATATTATATTATATTATATTATATTATATTATATTATATTATATTATATTATATTATATTATATTATAATATATATATATATATATATATATATATATATATATATATATATATATATATATATATATATATATACACACACATACACACACACATATATATATATAACTGGTCTTGTTGTATTCGGGTCTTTTCTCGTGTACGATTGTCTTGGCAACGTTTCGGCAAGGTCTCACTCACCATCTTCAGGCTTTGTTTCAGTAAGTGGAATGATGGTTGTGTGGTTATATCATGATTGATAGATTGGTGCTGATTGATGCTGGCTGTGTGTCCGTTGTTGTTTTGTGTTGTAACGGCCTGGGTGGTGGATGGGGCTCGTTTGTTGACTAGGGCTGGTTTCCAGATGTCTGGTAGTCAGGAGGTATCATCATGTTTATTCATGTTGTGGGTTTCCATGCACCTTCAGCATTTAATCATGCCGGCTACATGAGCACGGAGTACGTCTTTGGACAGCGCTGGCTCTTGGCTTTGAAACAGAGATTAGCACCGCCCCCCTTGGGAATGACAAGCACATATGTGCAAGGGGAACCTTTACCTTATATATATAAATGTGAATGGCTCAATATGCTATGGGACATTTTCAGCTGAGTTCATACAACAAGCTTAGTCTTAAACTTCGGGTCAAGAAAACATATGGGTGGGTTGACCCCAAATGTTATGCCCAAGATGTAAATTCAAGTCCATCTTGATGGGAGGACCTGGTTCATTCACTATATGATGAAATTATGATTTCACAGCATGTTGAATGACAAATACCCAATTTATTACGTTGGTTGAGCCTATGCAGGTAATCGTTGACTTACAACAGTTTATTTCGTGACCAAAGTTAACAAGAGCACTGAAAAAGTGAACTGTGGTAGTATCCCCATGGTCACATGATCAAAATTCAACTGACTCATATTTATTTATTTTTAATGTATTTTTTAAAACACAAATAATACGAACAGTGCATAGACATCTGAATACAAAAAAGAAAAAAAAAGGAAAAGGAAAAAAAAACCCACATATTGCATGTGCACCTCCTGGAGACCTTTTTATAGAATCCTATTTATGACGGTTGCAGTGTCCTAGGGTAACATGATCCCCTTTTGGACCTTCTGACAAGCAAAAGTCAACAAGGAAGCCAGATTCCCCTAACAAACACGTCACAAACTTAAGAAGTTCATTGATTCACTTAACAACAGTGGCAAGAAATGTCGTAAAATGGAGCAAAGTTCCCCTTAACAAGTGTCTCACTCAAACAACAGAAATTCTGGCTCAATTGTGGTCGTAAGTTGAGGACAACCTGTATTGTGCATTCTTTTTTTTAAAAAAAAGAACCCAAAACAGGCAGCTGTAGCTATTTTACTTGAGCAGGATGTTTGTTTGTCTCCAGGAGAGGACAACCTGGGGGAATGGAGAACAGAAGGTTGTGAAACCGACACCAGCCAGGAGCACGTTGTTCTCTGCAAATGCAGCCATCTGACTTATTTTGCTGTCCTTGTGGTAAGCCAGTTGCTCTTCGGGTCTCTGGTGCACCAACTTCTTCTTGAGAAGGTCTTCTGGGAAATTGGAGTCCTTTGGATGCAACCTTTGCTCTGTTGAAGGCCCCTCGGTGGAAATGAAGTCCTACCGAGCAGAGAACCTCAATCTTTTTCCATATGGTCTTTTGGCAGCTATCTTGTAATCTCACCTAAAATGAGGCACAAAGTATGCCCAGTTCTATGTAGTTTTACTTAGCATGAACCTAAATGCCAAGAGAAGGCAATGGAAGAGATTATTTCTGCCTGCACAGTCATGCCATTTGATCGCTTGAGAGTAACAATGTAAGGCAGTGATGGCGAAGCTTTTCGGCACTGAGTGCCAAAAGGGGAGAGCTCAATTGTGGTCGTAATTGTAACACTCGTAACACTCATCGGGGCCACAACCTGGAAGAGGAGCGCCCAGGAGGCATGCGCATGTCGGGAAATGAACTTCCGGTTTCCGGTGCACACATGTGCCCCAGCCAGGTGGGCTTCTGGTTTCTGGCATGATTGCACGTATGATGATCAGCTGGCCAGCGTGCCTGCACACACTGGAAACCAGAAGGTTTCTGGCATTGCTGCACACATGAAGGCGAGCTGATCGTCATGCGCACATGCATGCGAGAAACCCAGAAGAGGAACGGGCAATAACACGTGTGCCAGGAGACATGGTTCTGTGTGTCACTTTGGGAACGTGTGCCATAGATTCGCTGTCATGGGTCTAAGGTAAGAAGAGGCACTGTTGGGTGATAGGGAAACTCTAGAATTTGGAAAGCATGTGATGGGTGCATAGGCATAACCACTCACAAAGCACCCATTGCTAGAAGGGGCAGCAATGGTTAGGATGTTCTCTTCCACCCCAGAGAGAAACTAGAAGAAGAGACCCCCTAGAAGTCATGAAGATGGTAGAGGTTGTTGCTTTGCCTTGTAGCAGGTCAACAGCCTAAATCTCTATAGAGATTCCCATCCAGCTCATGGTTGTCCCCAAGCTACTTTTCCAAAAGGCAACTGGACTTTTTCGGCTTATTCCTTGAAAACGTTTTGCTTCTCATCCAAGAAGCTTCTTTTTTAAAAAAAATAGAATTTATTTTTATTTCAAAACAAACACAACACATAAAATCTTCCTTTTTACATACTGTAGAAAGTGTGGTTCCACCACAAAACCGCGGTCGACTAAAGCGCGTGTCACTAAAGCGCGGTGACAAAACCGCGCCGTCAAAACCGCGCGACAACAGCGCGCCGACAGAAGCGCACTGTAACATAACCCTAAAAATAACCCTAAACCTAACCCTAAACCTAACTAACCCTAACCCTAAACCTAACCCTAAACCTAACCCTAAACCTAACCCTAAACCTAACCCTAAACCTAACCCTAAACCTTACCTTAAGTTAAATCACGCTTCTGTCAGCGCGCTGTTGTCGGCGCGCTGTTGTCGGCGCGCTGTTGTCGGCGCGCTGTTGTCGGCGCGCTGTTGTCGCGTGCTTTTGACATCACGGTTTTAGCGCCGCGGTGTTGTCGGCGCGCTTTTGACTTTCGCGGTTATGTCGTGCCACGGAAAGTGTATCAGTTGGTTACAAAAGGTTTTCGTGCATCTCTTCCACAGTCATCAAGCATAATTCCTATTAACTCAAGTATTTTAACTCAGATATTTATACATGTTACCCTTATACCTCCATTTTCATTGACTATAATAATTTAAATGTCCTTCATCATAAAATATACCAAGATTTAATACATAACCAAATTACTGGCATTTCATTTAATATTTCTAAAATCCCCCACTGACACTGAATCCTTATGTCCTATTCTAACTAAACATCCATAATATTTAATAACAAACTTTTCAAATCCTCTTTTCCAAATCGCTGTTGGCAATTTTCATCTAGTTTCCTTATATATATATCTCTCTCTATATATATAGGTTGTCATCATTATCCCTCCTTATCCTGTATCATAACATTTCCCCCCTAATAATCAAAACTTAACTGTATCTAACTTGATTCTTTTTTACTTAACCTTTGTATATAATCCAAAAGAATTTCTAATCTTCCTTTCATGGGTACCATTCAATATTCATATCCAATATTACTTATCATAACACTACACATTGTATACATGGAGGTATAAGGGTAACATGTATAAATATCTGAGTTAAAATATTATGGCAGAAGATATAAGATTGTTTTGTTATTGGAAGATACAGTTTGATAGATGGAAGAATATAACTTAAAACTAGTTCAACAGTGACCATTTAGTGATAGTAGATATAATTAAATAAATAATTGATAATCCAAGAAGCTTCTTCAGTTCCGAAGAACTGAACCGAAGAAGCTTCTTAGATGAGAAGTGAAACGTTTCAAGGGAAAAAAGCCAATAAAGTTCAGTTGCCTTTGGATCAATATTTTAAGTACCCTTTAATCTAAAAACTTATTAAACCTATACAGTCGAACAGAGAGCCTGATTGGCCCAGGATAATGTCTGATGAGCATGGGTGCACTTGAGAAAAATGTTGTCCATTTTGTGCAACAACACGAGTATCTGCTGAAATCTCATAACACTTGGCACATTAGCACATTCACTAATGAAAAGAAGGACCAGGGGGACATGGTAGCATGTTCCAATATTGGAGGGTCTCCTACAAAGATGAGGCGGTGTTAAACTGTTTTTCAAAGCATCAAAAGGCAAGATGAGAAATAATGGATGGAAACTAACCAAGGAAAAAAGCAACCTAGAACTAAGGAGAAAAGTTCCTAATGGTTAGAGCAATCAACCAATAGAGTAGCTGCCTTCAGAAGCTGTGGATGCTCCATCACTGGAGGCTTTCAAAAAGAGACTGGACATCCATTTGTCTGAAATGATATATAGTCTCCTGCTTGAGCAGGGGGTTGAACTAGAAGACCTCCAAGGTCCTTTCCAACTTAGTAAGATCATCCCTAGAATACTGCATCCAGTTTGGTCTCCACACTATAAAAAAGATGTTGAGATTCTAGAAAGAATGCAGAGAAGAGCAACCAAGAGGATTAGGGAACTTAAGGCTAAAATGTATGAAGAACGGTTGCAGGAACTGGGCATGGCTGGTCTAGTGAAGAGAAGGACTAGGAGAGACATGATAGCACTGTCCCAATACTTGAGGGTCAGCCTGAGAGAGGAGGTGGTCAACCGTTTTTCAAAGCTTCTGAAGTCCAGTCAAGGAATAATGGATGGAAACTGATCAAGAAGAAGAGAAGGATCAGGGGAGACATGATAGTAGTGTTCCAATATATCAGGGTCTGCCACAGAGAGGAGGGGGGTCAAGTTATTCTCCAAAACACCTGAAGGCCAAACAAGGAATAATGGATGGAAACTGATCAAGGAGAGATTCAACCTAGAAATAAGGAGGAATTTTCTGACAAGTGAGAACAATCAAGCAATGGAACAGAAGTTGCCTTCACATGTTGTGGAGCTTCATCACTTGAGACTTTCAAGAAGAGACTGGACTGCCATTTGTCAGAAATGTGTAGGGTGTCCTGCTTGGGTGGGGGGTTGGATTAGAAGACCTACAAGATCCTTCCAACTCTATTAATCTGTTAAACTCTATATTCTATGGTCTAACACATTGTTAAAGGTAGCGAATCCTTCTGTGTGGACCATGCTCCTTTACTGGATACTAGAGTATCTAAAACATGTGTAGGTCCAGGTCACATTTCATCAATTTAAGACACTGTGGTCTGTGCTGATGGGGGATAATGGATGGTTCCAGGGAAGACAGGAATTTATTACCTCTGCAAGAAATACATACACATCCCTTCCCTTGTAATTGGCTCTGCCATTTCTTCTTCCTCCCCTTATTCAGAAACTGTCCTCCAGAACCTGTGGATGAAAGGTTGCTGACTCCTTTAACCTTTCTGAGTGACATCGGCTGTGGAATCTCAGCGTCGGCTTGTTTCATCACCATCTTCTTATACCTTCTCTCCAGGTAACCAGGTGACCCTTTTCAGGGTCAGAGAAATGGTCTCCCAGGCACAGTGACAAGGAGGGACACAGAGAAACGAGGATATGTCAGTTTCTGGCTTTAATTTCTTGGATGCTGAGCAGGGTCATCTTACTGAGATGGGTAACCATCAAATTGTTGAAATAATTTAAAGCAATTTAATTTAGGGAAGGAAAACAAGGTTGACTCAGCCTTCCATCCTTCCGAGGTGGGTAAAATGTGGACCCAGATTGCTGGGGGCAAGAGGATGTGTTAGATATCCCCCCCGCCACTGGTAGAGGTTTCCACCAAGGTCCTCTGTTCCGGCGGGATCAGAGGTCAAATCCTATTGGTCAAGAGGTCTGACAGATCCCTTTTAAAGGGGATGCTGTCTGACCCCTCTCCAGCCGGATGTTACCCTGACTTGCAATAAAGAGCTGTTGTTACTGGAGCCTTTGTGTGCCTTCCTTTACCCAATCTAACAGCATGACTCTGTAAAACGCTTAGAGAGGACTGCAAAATACTAAGAAGTGGTCATGTCTAAATCAGAAGTCTTCAATATTGGCAACTTTAAGACTTGTGGACTTCAACTCCCAGAATTCTCCAGCCAGCATAGCTATGCTATTAATATTCCCCTCCCTCCCTCCCTCCCCCCCTCCTCCCTCCCTCCCTCCCTCCCTCCCTTCCTTCCTTCCTTCAATGCATGCATGCATGGTTTGCAGTTGTTAGAATGCAGTATTGCAGGCAAACTCTGTCCACTGCCAAGAATTTGATTCTCACCAGGCTCAAGGTTTGACTCAGCCTTCCATTATCCAAGATGGGTTAAAATGAGGATGCCGATTGTTGGGGGCAAGAGGTTGACTCTGTAAACCACTTAGAGACAGCTATAAAGTGGAATATAAGTCTTAAGTGCTATTACTAACTTCCTGCCTGCCTGCCTGCCTGCCTGCCTGCCTGCCTGCCTGCCTGCCTGCCTGCCTGCCTGCCTTCCTTCCTTCCTTCCTTCCTTCCTTCCCTCCTTCCTTCCTCCCTCCCTCCCTCCCTCCCTCCTTCCCTCGAATCTCACCTGGATCAAAGTTGAAGGTTGACTCAGCCTTCCCTCCTCCCAAGGTGGGTAAAATGAAGACCCAGACTGTTGGGGGCAAATAGGCTGACTCTGTAAACCGCTTTAGAGAAGGCTGTGAAGCACTGTGAAGCGGTATATAAGTCTAAGTACTATTGCTATTGCCCTTCTTCCTTCCTTCCTTCCTTCCTTCCTTCCTTCCTTCCTTCCTTCCTTCCCTTCCTTCCTTCCTTCCTTCCCTCCCTCCTTCCTTCCTTCCTTCCTTCCTCCCTCCCTCCCTCCCTCCCTCCCTCCCTCCCTCCCTCCCTCCCTTTCTACTTATTGCCAATAGTTTGAATCTCATCAGGCTCAAGGTTGACTCAGCCTTCCCTCCTTCCGAGATGGTTAAAATGAGGACCCAGATTGTTAGGGATAATAGGCTTACTTTGTAAAATGCTTAGAGAGGGTTGGAAAGCCCTGTGAAGTGGCATATAAGTCTAAGTGCTATTGCTAAATGAAAATACAGGTAGTCCTTGACTGACAATATTTAGTGACCATCCAAAGTTACAACGGCACTGAAAAAAGTAACTGAGAACCATTCTTCATACTTATGACCGTTGCAGCATGCCCCTGGTCCTATGATTTACACTCAAGTGCTTGGCAACTGACTCACATTTATGATGGTTGCAGTGTCCCAGGGTCATGGGATCCCCTTTTGCGACCTTCTGACAAGCGAAGTCAACGGGGAAATCAGATTCACTTAACAACTGCATTACTAATATAACAACTACGGCGATCTATTTAACAGCTGTGGCAAGACAAGTCGTAAAATGCGGCAAAATTCACTGAACAACTGTCTTGCTTAGCAGGGGAAATCTGGTGCTCAATTGTGTTTGTAAGTCGAGGACTACCTGCAGTATTTCTCTCCTTTCTGGACCCTACCAGCTCCAATTCTGCAGTTGATCTCCTTTCCTTTTCTCCTTGTAGGAAACTCTATCACGATTCCACCACAAAGATCCACATCAATCTCCTGGGCGCCCTTTTCTTTCTCAACGTGTCATTCTTGATCAGCAAGACTTTGGTTGACCATCCGCCGTGGTGCAGCATCCTGGCTGCCTTCCTCCACTACTCCTTGCTCTGCAGTTTGACCTGGATGGCCATCGAGGGCTTCCACCTCTACTTGCTGGTGATCAGAGTCTACAACTCCTACATCAGCCGTTACCTGCTGAAGCTGTGTGCTGTGGGGTGGGGTAAGGATTTGTAGGCTGCCCGCATTGGGAAAACACATCAGTGTGAAGTCACCTTCTGAATTCCTTTGACTCTTGCTCGCTTTCCAAAGCAAGAAACGCAGCTTGTGCATCTGGTTGAAAAATTAGTTGCCCTGAGCTTCTCCAGTGGGAGAAAGAAGTCACATCTGAATAGTAGAAAGGAGGCATTAACAAGGACAATAGTTTGACTTTTGTCTTTCCTATCTTTCTTTCTATCTGTCTTTCCTATCTATCTATCTATCTATCTATCTATCTATCTATCTATCTATCTATCTATCTATCTATCTATCTATCTATCATCTATCATCTATCTATCTATCTATCTATCTATCTATCTATCTATCTATCATCTATCTATCTATCTATCTATCTATCTATCTATCTATATCTATCTATCTATCTATCTTTCCTATCTTTCTTTCTATCCTATCCTATCCTATCCTATCCTATCCTATCCTATCCTATCCTATCCTATCCTATCCTATCCTATCCTTCTTTCTATTTATTTATCTCTTTCCTATCTTCCTTTCTATCTGTCTTTCCTATCTTTCTTTCTATCTATCTTTCCCATCTTCCTTCCTTCCTTCCTTTCTATCTATCTATCTTTCCTAGCTTCCTTTCTATCTCTCTTCCTATCTTTTCTATCTTCCAGTATCCAAACAGTGTCCATAGCACACCCATCTTCCAGTTTTCACATGACACAAACTCTGCAAGTTAGGTGTAGTGTATATTGTAATGCATATTGGAGGTGGTGACCCTTTGAGAGCTGAATGCAATGAAATTTCACTTTTATGTATGCTGATTAGTGTACTTTCAAGTGACAATAAAGTTATTATTCTATCCTATCCTATCCTTCATTCCAATATCTATTCTATTCTATTCTGTTCTATTCTGAATTCTATTCTGAACTATCAATATTCCCACATTCTCAAATTGAGAATCTGGGTTTTTAAAGCTTGCAAGCAGCCTTCAAATTCAAATCCAGAATAGAGCTGGAAGAGATCTTGGAGGTCTTCTAGGGTGTCCTGCTGAGCAGGGGGATGGACTAGAGACCTCCAAAATCCCTTCCAGCTCTATTCCATTTCCATTCTATTCAAGGGTGGGTTTCAACCATTGTTAGTGCCAGTTCTCTTGTGCATGTGCTTCGTGTGCATCTACAATTCAAGTGAAATTGTTCTGCACATACGCAGAACTAAAAAAAAAAAGATGGCGGCAGTGATGGGGAACTGGTTCAGGGCGTGGCGAGCCTGGGTCACTGCTGGTTCTGTGGTAGGAACCCACCTCTGATTCTATCCTATCCTACCCTATCCTATCCTATCCTATCCTATCCTATCCTATCCTATCCTATCCTATCCTATCCTATCCTGAAAGACGGCAGCTGATCCAGTCTTGCTGCAAATTCAGAGCTCTTGTTCTCCAAAGTTGGTTTCTCCAAACTTAGCAACTTTAAGACTTGTGGACTCCAATTCCCAGAATTCCGCATCCAATTCTGGGAGTTGAAATCCATTAGTCAAAGTTCCCAAGTTTGGAAATTTCCTGTTCTAAAATACAGGCAGTCCTTGACTTGCAATAGTTCATTTAGTTACAACAGCATCAAAAAATTATGACCGTTCTTCACACTTTCAACATCTGTAGCATCCTGGGGTCATGTGGTCAAAATTTGGACACTTGGCAGCTGGTTCATACTTATGACGGGTGCTGTGTCGCAGGGTCACGTGATCCCTTTTTGTAACTTTCAGAGAAACAAAGTCAACGGGGGAAGCCAGATCCACTTATCAACCATGTTACTAACTTAAAAACTGCAGTGATTCACTTAACAACTGTGGCCAGAAAGATCGTAAAATGGGGCAAAACTCACTTAACAAATATCTCACTTAACAACAGACATTTGGGGCTCAATTGTGGTCGTACTTCTTTCCCAATTCTGTCAAATTTAAGATTTGTGGATTTCAACTCCCAGAATTCCTAGCCAGCAAGTCTTCAGTCTTCCCTCCCCTCCTCATCTCACCCAAAATTAAATGCTACATCAGGTTACTCACTCTTTTACATCTGTTGCAGTGGTGGGTTCGGCCGAACTGGTGGTACCTTGGCGGCCTCTAGACCTGGGACTCTCTGTATAGGCCTGCTAAACTCTTATTTTGGAGTCCATCGCTGTTTCTTCTCTCCTTCTGCAGGGCTCCCTGGAGTCATAGTCCTGGTCAGCTTCCTTAGCGTGAAGAAGGCTTATAATCAGCATGATATCAACACTGGCTCTCAATACAATAAATCTTCCATGTGAGTAGTAGGGAAGCAGCTGCCTCAGCTGTGTAGTTTTAACTCCTATATGTTATACAGATGGGCCTTGATATACAAGATTGGTTTAGTGACCCCTTGAAGTTACACAGCATTGAAAAAAACAGCAACATGGAATGGAATGGAATAGAATAGAATAGAATAAGAAGAATGGAATGGAACGGAACAGAACAGAATACAATAGAATAAGAAAAATTGAGTGGAATGGAATGAAATAGAATAAGAGTGGAGTGAAGTGAAGTGGAATGGAATGGAATGAAATAGAATGAAATGGAATGGAATAGAATAGAATAAGAAGAATGGAGTGGAATGGAATGGAATGGAATAGAATAGAATAAGAAGAATGGAATGGAACGGAATGGAATAGAATAGAATAAGAAGAATGGAATGGAACAGAATGAAATAGAATGGAATGGAATAGAATAGAATAGAATAGAATAAGAAGAATGGAGTGGAATGGAATGGAATAGAATAAGAAGAGTGGAGTGGGGTGGAATGGAATAGAATAGAATAAGAAGAATGGAGTGGAGTGGAGTGGAGTGGAATGGAATGGAATGGAACGGAATGAAACGGAATGGAATAGAATAGAATTACAGAGTTGGAAGGGACCTTGGAGGTCTTCTAATCCAGCTCCCTGCTCAAGCAGGAGAACCTGTACCATCTCAGACAAATGACTGACCTTGACTTACAACAGCTTGGTTAGTAACATTCAGTTACAACGGCACTGAAAAAAGCCACAGTTACGTCCTTTCTAGCATCCCCATGATCATGTGATCAAAATTCAGATGCTTGGCAACTGGTTCACATTTATGACAGTCACGGTATCTCAGGGTCACGTGATCTGCTTTTGAAACCTTCTGACAAGCAAAGTCAATGGAGAAGCCAGATTCACTTTCAGGATTAGGACAGATTGTAGGCAGGGAGGAACAGAGAGGCAGGATGAACATGAGAGACAGAGCTCAAGAGCAAGGACCACCTTCTCCTGATCCAAGGGCTTAGAGAATGGCGAGAAGGTGTGAGCAGCGCAGACTGAGCAGGCTACTTGGGAGAAGAGGGCTCTGTGCATTTTCACAAGGCACACCTGGAGACTGAGACTTAAGGAGACACTATGGGGAGGGGCATTTGTTGGGAACAAACACTGAGTTCCTGAAGTGTTGAGTGCCGACGTTTGAACTTTCCAAGAGTCCTTGCATTCCTTCTGGCATTCTGGACTAATTACCTGCATTGTTTGCTTCCTGAACTCCTTGATTTGACAAATAAATTTGGATTTATTGCTGTGCATCCTTGTTGGGCTGGACTAATTGCAGCTAGAGGCTGCCTGAGGTTTGTGGCGGGGGTGGGGTGGGGTGTTGTTATCACTCTGTTCTGGGAATTGCCAGAAACATGGGAGCGTTTGGGGTAATTTGGAGGAATAAAGGGGCGGTTTGAACTGCCAGATCTTTGGGTTATCCCTGTGCTGTGTCCTGGGTCATCACACCTTGGCTTCTGATGGGTTGACACAGACTTTTCTTGGTCTCTCTTGGAAACATAAAGGAGCCTCTGATCTTTGCGTTTTCTTCTCTTCCAGATGCTGGATCACCTCCCCCATCTTGAGCCATATCACCCTTGCTTATGTTGGTGGCACCGTGTTATTCAACATGGTTATCTTGGTGTTGGTGGTGCAGAAGCTTAGACAGCTCAGAGCTCACCCCCTTCGTCGGCCTCAGGAACATACCTGCAAAGATGTGGGAACCGTTCTTGGAATGACCTTCCTCCTGGGGACCACCTGGATATTGCTCTTCATGTCCTTTGGGGTCTTCTTAGTTCCACAGATCTTCCTCTTTACAATCTTCAACAGCCTCCAAGGTTTGTAAGATGGCTGAGACCCTACACCCCCCCCCCCAGGGATGGGATAACTTGCCATGGCCAACTCACCATGGCCAACTCACCATGGCCAACTCACTGCAGCCAACTCACCATGGCCAAGTAGCCATGGCCAACTCACTGCAGCCAACTCACCATGGCCAAGTAGCCATGGCCAACTCACTGCTGCCAACTCACCATGGCCAACTAGTCATGGTCAAGAGGAGGAGAACACTGTAACTACCCTTAGTTAAGCTTTTGGTGACTGGTTGCTATGATACTATGATCAATTCTCTTATGTCTCTTTTGTAGTAGTGGTTTAGTGGTTTAGTGGTTTATTAGCATTTGTAGGCCGCCCTTTTCCCTGAGGGGACTCAGGGCGGCTCACAGAAAACCAGGGAGAGGGGAATACAATATTAAGACAACAACATATAATAAAAATAGTAAGCAACATTCATTCATCATTCGGGCGGGGTAGCAATTCTTATCCCCAGGCCTGACGGGCGAGCCAGTTCTTCAAGGCTATGCGGAAGGCCTGGACGGTGGAGAGGGTACGAATCTCCACGGGGAGCTCGTTCCAAAGGGTCGGGGCTACTGCTGAGAAGGCCCTCCTCCTTGTAGTTGCCAGCCGACACTGGCTGGCCGATGGAATGCGGAGGAGGCCTAATCTATGGGATCTTATAGGTCGTAGGGAGGTAATTGGCAGAAGGCGGTCTCTCAAGTACTCGTGTTTTGGTCTGTGACCGTAAATAAAGTATATATAACTCACTGCAGCCAACTCACCATGGCCAACTAGCCATGGCCAACTCACTGCAGCCAATTCATCATGACCAACTCACTGCAGCCAACTCATCATGGACAACTTGTTATGCGACAATTTAACAATTCTATTTAATTATTTACAATAAATAAAAAATAGTTTAATTTTTGCCATTCACATTTAATTCTGTCCCTCCTTCTGTATTCTTTCTTCCATGATTCTATTCCACCATTTCTTTGGTATTAGTGTCACTCTTGTCTAGGAATGAGTTGTCCCTCAGAGAGATGGCTGTGGTGAGTTAGTCATGGTGAGTTGGCTGTGGCAAGTTGACCATGGCAAATTGTCATAGACACCCCCCCCCACTCCACCCCAGTATATTCCAATATGCAAAGGTTCTGCTTTCTCCCCCCCCCCCCCCCCCCGCTTTTCATGCAGGAGCCATCATCTGTCTTTGGTATTGCTTTTTACGGTGTCGTTCAGATCCAAAAACTCACCTGGATTCTCTCAGTCATCGGCAACATCACCTGGTTTGTGAAGACTCTGGACCAAGGAAGGACCAGATTCCAAAAAGACACCTGAGCACTGCATCCCTATATCATACATTGGGAGCATTCTATTTCCCCCCCTAAGTTAGGCCTGAAAGGAAGGATGTTTTGTCTTCATGGCAGTAGATGGATGGAAGGAAGGAAGGAAGGAAGGAAGGAAGGAAGGAAGGAAGGAAGGAAGGAAGACAGGAAGAAGAGAAAGAAAGAAAGAAAGAAAGAAAGAAAGAAAGAAAGAAAGAAAGGCAAGTTAGGCCTGAAAGGAAGGATGTTTTGTCTTCATGGCAGTAGATGGATGGAAGGAAGGAAGGAAGGAAGGAAGGAAGGAAGGAAAGAAAGAAAGAAAGAAAGAAAGAAAGAAAGAAAGAAAGAAAGGCAAGTTAGGCCTGAAAGGAAGGATGTTTTGTCTTCATGGCAGTAGATGGATGGAAGGAAGGAAGGAAGGAAGAAAGGAAGGAAGGAAAGAAAGAAAGAAAGAAAGGCAAGTTAGGCCTGAAAGGAAGGATGTTTTGTCTTCATGGCAGAAGATGAAAGGAAGGAAGGAAGGAAGAGCAAGGAGAGTTCCCTATACAGTTAGACCTTGACTTAACAACCATTCATTTAGTGACCTTTCCAAGTTATGACGACACTGAAAAAAATGACTTATGACCATTTTTCACAGTTACGACCGTTGCAACGTCCGCATGGTCATACGATCAAAATTCACTCGCTTGGCAATTGACTCATATTTATGACGGTCGCAGTGTCCTGGGGTCATGTGACCTTCTGACAAGCAAAGTCAATGGGGAAGCCAGAATCACTTAAGAAGCGTGTGATTAAGCTAACAACTGCAGTGATTCACTTAACAACAAGAAAGGTCTCCAAAGTCACTTAACAATTGTTTTGCTTCGCATGGAACTTTTGGGCTCAAATGCTGGTTGCAAGCCAGGGATTACCTGTAACAGATATTGAAGTAAGAGCTTTGGGGCATCAGGCATAACTCCTGCTTGGTTCTCCTGCTTCAGCAAGCCGTCTGGACTAGAAGACCTCCAAGGTCCCTTCCAGCTCTATTCTATTCTAATCTAATAACTAATATTGAGAGTTTTATTTCATCTTATTTATTAAATGTATACATCTCCCATCTCTCTGGCTGCCCTTGCACTAACAGTGAGGCTCACAGCTTCTGTGTTTGTTCCCATCACAGTCTTTGAGGCCCAGCGAGCGTGAGCTCCGTTGTCATACGATAAACCAGACAGCAGATGAGAAATACTAGATGGCTTTTTTCCCCCTTTTGCAATTGAGATGCCTACCATTTTCACAAATGCAAAGTTTCTCTGCTTTGCACAAGTCATTTTTGTTTTCATTTCTCTTTGGGTTAACACAGACAAACTGGCTGAACTCGTTACAACAGTGGTTCCCAAACTTGGCAACTTTAAGACTTGTGGACTTCAACTCCCAGAATTCTCCAGCCAGCTCTGCAGAGCTGGCTGGAGAATTCTGGGAGTTGAAGTCCACAAGTCTTAAAGTTGCCAAGTTTGGGAACCACTGCGTTACAACATATTTTTCTTCCCTGGAAATTTCTGTAATGCCTCTTCCTTCTTCTTTATCTCCTCTAGAGTCACTTCTCTTTTCTATTCCTTCTGCTTCTTACGCTTGCTACGATGTAGAATAAAATGTCCTCTCCAGGGGTGTGTTCCTGCTGCCTTTACTACTGGTTTGGCGCCTGAAAATCTTTGCCTGAGAGCACTCGCTTTACTTGTGCAAATGCCAAATGCGCACTCTGCGTATGTGCACATTTGCACTTAAAACAGTCTGCGCATGTGGACAACATTAAAAAAAGGAAAAAAATACATTTTTTACAATGAAGATTGTTCTGTGCATGTGCAGAACAGAAAACAAAGATGGCACCACCAAAGATAGAACAAGTTCGGGCGCGTGTCCGCCGGAGTTGCTACCTATTCAGCCGAACCGTACCGTACTGGTAGGAACCCACCTCTGGTCCTCTCTTTTTACCCACATTATCCTAACATCTGTATCTTTGTCGTGTTTATTTTATTATCTTTATGTCAGGCCTGCGGTCATATTCTTTTTAGGATCTTTGGCCTGCCAAACTCTCTCTTATTTTACTATGCTGTTTCATTAGTGGGATAATTGGGAGGGGGAATAGTAAGGAGTAGAATGTATTGTTGTCAAAATAAAACATTCCTTTCTAGAAGCCCAAGGTCATCCTTTGTCTCCGCACCTCTGCACCTGACCAGAACTGGATGGGTGGAACTGCCAGCATGGCAGTGGAAGATTGGACCATGGGATGGACTTGTGGGTCTGGGGGGCAAGATCATGAACTTTCAACTGGGTGGAAAACCCAGGAAGCTTTCAGATTCGGGTTTTCCACATATGTGTGCCAACATGGCTCTCTTAATAAATTGGAACTTTAAGGAAAGTTCTGCCTTGAACTCTGATTTAATTTTGGATGATATTTGGAACGCTGACACTTTATTTGAAGACTATTCTCAATAAATTCTTTCAGCTTTTTTATACTCCTCTATTATTTCATTTTGTAAAACCATGTCTTGTTAAACCCACCTCTGAAGAAACTAATTTTCCTTTTAAATGTTAACATCACCATATAGTATTACAATCTGAAAAGCCTTGGGCAATATTTCCTTTGTTGACATAGCTAAATTCATAGAAATGCAGAACATACAAATATGAGTTATGACCACCACTGACCCTAGCCATAAAGTAACTGACTCTGTGACTGGATCCAATTTTACAGCTTTTTTCATGGCTGTCGTTAAGTGAACATCACTGTTCTTAAGCAAACACACTCTCCACGATTCAGCGGGTTTCGCGAGAAGTTGGAAGTAAATGCCACTTCCTGGTAAAACCATCAAAAACCGGAGTCCCATGACCATGGGGCACGGCATGAATTGACATGCTGGCTGCCGAGTGCCCCAAATGCAATTATGTGACTGAGGTATGTTGGGGGTGGGGGGTGGGGGGTTGACATTAGAACTTGCAAACTTGGAAGTGTGGGGGGATCCCTTGTAACTTTCAATGATTTCTACATTAGTGGTTCTAAGTTGTGTCTATATCTCTTTTGATCTTCATCACAGGATCAAATCTAGGTCAGTTACCAGGACCAGGGGTTGTGTCTTCCAAGCTTTCAGTCTTGTGCTGGAGCCCAGCCTCCGGGAACGTCTCTCTCTCTCTCTCCACGATGTATCTGGGGATGGGCTCCAGCATGAATTCAAAAGCTATTTTGTTCTGTTCTCTTCTGATCTCTTCTATTCTGTTCTATTCTGTTCTATGCCATGCCATCCCATGCCGTTCCTTTCCGTCCTATCCTATCTATCCTATCCTATCCTATCCTATCCTATCCTATCCTATCCTATCCTATCCTATCCTATCCTATCCTATCTATCCTATCTATCCTATCCTATCTATTCTGTATTCTATTCTATATTCTATTCTATATTCTATTCTATTCTGCTCTTCTCTGCTTTACACTACGCTACGCTACGCTATGCTACTCTATGTTCTGTTTTCTGTTCTGTTTTCTATTATGCTCTGTTCTGCTCTGTTCTGTTGTGTTTTATATTCTATTCTATCCTATTCTGTTCTGTTTTGTTCTCTTCTCTTCTGTTTTCTGTTCTGTTTTCTATTCTGCTCTGTTCTGCTCTGTTCTGCTCTGTTGTGTTCTATGGTCTGTTCTATTCTGTTCTATTCCAGTCCAGTCCAGTCTCTGGTTCCAGTGACCAACCCAGATTGGCTCCTGCAAGATTATTCTGGCACACATATATTTGCCTTCATTCGTAAGATCTGTATCTGTCAGACAAATAAATATCTTCTTTTGAAACCCCCTTTTCAAGTCTCTATACTTCTACAAATTCTGAATTCTCCATTATATAAGAAAACATCTCTCTATAGTTTGTCTTGTGTTCTTTTAATGCCTTTCTCACAGGTTTCACAATGGCCTAATCAAGACCCAGAACACTCCCACCATCGCAGACAGGGCAAGCCACTGGTATATCAATAGAGAGCCAACCCCACTTCCTACTAACACTGAGGATGGAACCTAGTTAGGTCATGAAATGTCTGCAAGAAAACATCCAAGCTCAGAGAGCACCAGGACAGTGGTGGGATTCAAATATTTTTACTACTGATTTTTTTGGGGGGGGGGTTGTGTGGCTTGATGGGCATGACTTGATGTGCGTGGCAGGGGAAGGTTACTGCAAAATCCTTCTCCCCACCCCACTAGCCTGCTTACCAGCTCCATTCTCCTGTGGAGGGCAACAGAAGAAGACCCAGCCGATCAGCTGGGACTCGGGAGGCAGAGAATAGATGGGGGCGGGGCCAGCCAGAAGTGGCATTTGCTGGTTCTCCGAACTACTCAAAATTTCCACTATCGGTTCACCAGAACCGGTCAGATTCTGCTGAATATCACCTCTGCACCAGGGGCCTCACAGAGTCCAACCCCCTAAGCCAAATCAATCAGCCAATTGTATTGTAATGGGGAAAGGAAGCAATAACATATCCAAAGGAGCCAAGGAGAAACTGGGTTTTGAAAAATATTTCTGCTTGATTTTTTTTTAAAAAAAAGATCTGTGTATAAATGATGTCCCTTCCCTCTCCCCTCAAAGTTCTTCTTGGATAACAGAATGACAGAATAAGAGGGAAAGGACCTTGGAGATCTTCTAGTCCAACCCGCTGCTCAAGCAGGAGACCCTATACCAGTGATCCCCAACCCCCGGTCCGCGGACCGGTGCCGGGCCGTGGAGTACCTGGCACCGGGCCGCGCAGCGGCCGGGGGCCATGATCGCTGCAGCGGCCGGGGGCCATGATCCCTGCTGCCTCTTCACCCACACGCGCAGCCTGAGATCAACCCCGGGACTCGAACCTGAGAGCCGCCTCTCCGGTCCAAACCCCACTCCCACCCCGGCCGCCCGCCCGGCCGCCTTGGTAGCCCGTGGAGACGGAGCGCGTTCGGTTCGCCGCTACCTGGGGGCGCCGTCCCCATGACGTCACCGCGGAGTCCTCGCCTCCTTCCCTGGCGAGGCTTTCTCCCCGCCAGCCAATCAGAGGCCAGTCCCCGGGCAAGCGTGGACAAGTTGCTGGCCGGCCGAAGCAGAAGCGGGAGATTGGAGGGGGGGGGGGAGAGAGAGCGAGCGCTGGGCGGGTGGCAGCGCGTTCCACAGCGGACTAGGCGCGCCGCGGGCTGCCAACCCCCCCCCCCACACACACACGTACACACACTGCCTCTCTGGCAATTGGCTGCCCAGGAAGGGAGCGGGGAGCTTTCACAGATAGGAACGTGATGGGGTTTGTTTTCTTCCCCCACTCCTGAGCCCCCCTTTTTTTTTTGCTTGCCTTCTGGGGTCTCCGCCGTGGAGCAGCCGAGGTCAGATGGGGAGGCGGAGAGAGAGAGAGAGAGAGAGAGAGAGATGGGCGGGTGGCAGCTGTCTGTGAAACATCTTCCCCTCCCCACCTCCTGGGCAGCCAATTGCCAGAGAGGCACGGTGGGGGTGGTGGGGGTGGAAGGAAATAAAAAGAGAAGTTGCCCTTTCATTTTGCAATCTCTCTCTACGACCTTGTTTCATTCTCTTCCCTTTTGTTTCGTCCTCATTTCTCAATCTCAGCAACTTTAACACTTTTGGACTTCAACTCCCCAAATTGCCCAGCCAGCTAGAATAGATAGATAGATGGTGGATAGGTGATTGATAGATAGAGAGGGATGGATGGATGGATAAATAGATAAATAGATAGATAGATGATAGATAGATAGAGGATATATACACATACATGCATACACACATACATACACAGAGAGAGACAGAGACAGAGACAGACATGGATGGATAGATATCACAGAAGTGAGTACACCCCCTCACATTTTATCAATATTTAAGTATATCTTGCAGCAGTTTAGACATTAATGGCTGGGGGCCATGATCGCTGCAGAACAACGCCCCCCACCCCTGCACGCGCTCAGCGGGCCACGGTAAAATTATCAAAGGCTGACTGGTCCGCGGCGATAAAAAGGTTGGGGACCACTGCCCTATACCATTTCAGACAAGTGGCTGTCCAGTCTCTTCTTAAAGGCCTCCAGTGATGGAGCAGCCACAACTTCTGAAGGCCACTTCTGTTCTACAAGTTAATGATTCCCACTGACAGGAAATTTCTCCTCAGCACCCAGATTGTTGGGGGTGCTGACTCTGTAAACCGCTTAGACAGGACTGTGAAACACTATGAAGCAGTATATAAGTCTAAGGGCTGTTATTATAGCTATTACTTCTAGGTTGCTTCTCTCCATTAGTTTCCACCCATTGTTTTTTTGTCCTACTTTCAACTGCTTTGAGGAATAGATTGACCCCCTCTTCTTTGTGGCAACCCCTCAAATATTAAAGGTAAAGGTTCCCCTAGCAAATATGAGAGCCGAGGTGGCGCAGTGGCGCAGTGGTTAAATGCAGCACTGCAGGCTACTTCAGCTGACTGCAGTTCAGCAGTTCGGCTGTTCAAATCTCAACGGCTCAGGGTTGACTCAGCCTTCCATCCTTCCGAGGTGGGTAAAATGAGGACCCGGATTGTTGGGGGCAATATGCTGACTCTGTAAACCACTTAGAGAGGGCTGAAAGCCCTATGAAGCGGTATATAAGTCTGCTATTGCTATTGCTATGTGCTAGTCATTCCTGACTCTAAGAGGCGGTGGTCATCTCTCTTTCAAAGCCGAAGAGCCAGCGCTGTCCAAAGACATCTCCGTGGTCATGTGGCCGGCATGACTAAATGCTGAAGGCGCACGGAACACTGTTACCTTCCCACCAAAGGTGATCCCTATTTCTCTACTTGCATTTTTTACATGCTTTCGAACTGCTAGGTTGGCAGAAGCTGGGATAAGTAACAGGAGTTCACTCCATATGCGGCGCTAGGGATTTGAACCGCTGATCTTTCTGCAGACCTTTCTGATCGATAAGCTCAGTGTCTTAGCCACTGAGCCACCGCGTCCCTCAAGTATTAGAACAGTGTTTCTCAATCTTGTCAACTTGAAGATGTCTGGACTTCAACTCCAGCGAATGCTGGCTGGGGAATTCTGGGAGTTAAAGTCCAGACATCTTCAAGTTGACAAGGTTGAGAAACACTGTATTAGAACCTACTATTGTGACACGAAATTCTTAGAATGAGCATGCAAAGCTAGTAAATCTCTCTATAGTTTTTTTTTTAAGGCTACACCTCTTCCCGTCTGGTAATTATTTTTCCAAGAAACGATGGATGGAAACTAATCAAGGAGAGAAGCAATCTGGAATTAAGGAGAAACTTCCTAACAGGGAGGACAATTCACCAGTGGAACAGCTTGCCACCAGAAATTGTGGGTGCTTCATCACTAGATGCTTTTAAAAAGCGTCTAGAGTCTATACAGTCACTTGTCTGAAATAGTATAGGACAGGGGGCTGGACTAGAAGACCTCCAAGGTCCCTTCCAGCTGTATTGTATTTTATTTGGAAGATTTCCAGAACATTGGAGGCAAAATCCTATGAAAAATGACTAAAGAACTGGGTTTCATCACATCCAGCTTGAGATCAAAATCTAAAAGGAAAGGAAATGACAGCCAGAATCCTCCAACCACTAGAAATAACAATAGACCACAAACCCACAGCCACCCTCTGCCAGAAATTATCTAGAACCAAAGACAAGATACAGAAGGATGAAACAAACAATGTCATTTACCCAATCAACTGTAGCCATTGCAACCAATTCTATGTGAGACAAACATCACATTGATTAAAAATCAGGATCCAGAAACAGCAGCTATCAATCAAACGGCATGATCCCAAATCCTTAATCTCACAGCGACACCGAACAGCACCACAAAAATCATTGGCCACAATATTCTTGTTAGGTATAATACCAGAAATTTATAATGAAGGAAATACATATCTGTAATATTACACATGCTGACAGCAGCAAGAATTGTGTTTGCACAATATTGAAAAAAATGAGGACACTCCTGCAGATGAAAATATAATTAGAAAAATACTAGACTGTGCTGGGATGGATAGATTGACATTAAAAATAAAAGACAAGGAAGAAAGAGAATATTTTTCAACACGGGACTTATTTTATCAGTAGTTAGAAAAGAGGTAGAAGATAAAAGATCATTGCTATGTAAAAATAAATGATGAAAGATTATTATATATAAGTAAGCATTACTATTATCACTACTACTACTATTATTAATACAATTATTATTATTTTGTATAAGTAAATGGATTCAGACAATACACTCCAGTCCAGTCTCTTCTTGAAAACTTCCAGTGATGAAGCTTCCACAACCTCCGAAGGCAACCTGTTCCATGGGTTGATTGTTCTCACTTGTCAGAAAATTCCTCCTTATTTCCAGGTTGAATCTCTCCTTGGTCAGTTTCCACCCATTATTCCTTATCTGGACCTTCAGGTGCTTTGGAGAATAGCTTGACCCCCTCCTCTCTGTGGCAGCCCCTCAAATATTGGAAGATGCTATCCTGTCTCCCCTGGTCCTTCTCTTCACTAGACTAGCCATGCCCAGTTCCTGCAACCGTTCTTTGTATGTTTTAGCCTCCAGTCCCCTAATTCTCTTGGTTGCTCTTCTCTGCACTTTTTCTAGAGTCTCAACATCTCTGTTTATAATGTAGTGACCAAAACTAGATGCAGTACTGCAGGTGTGGTTTTACTAGGGCTTTATAGAGTGGTATTAGTACCTCCCTTGATCTTGAGTGTATCCCTCTGTTAATGCGATTTAGGATTGCGTTGGTTTTTTTGTCTGCTGCCGCAAACACCCAGCTCACATTTAACTGGTTGTCCACTAAGACTCCAAGATCCCTCTCTCAGTCACTGCTATTAAGCCTGGTTTCACCCAGTCTATATTTGTACTTTTGGTTTTTCTAGTCTAAATGCAAGTAAGTATTAAGCAAGTAAAGTATTAAGGTATTAAGTAATACTGTCCCCTGTGCAGTTGCATCGCCGTTTCTTAGCAGAGGAAGCCTGTGTTGTTGATGTGGTCAGCATGAATATATACGCAGAGTGCACAGAACACTGTTCCTTCCTTCCCATTGAAATGGTACTTATTTATTGGCATTTTTTGCATGCTTTTGAACTGCTAGGTGGGCAGGAGCTGGGTCAGGAATGGGAGCTCACCCCATTGTGAGGTGCTGCAGTCTCGAACTGCCAATCTGCGGTTGACAAGTCCATTGACATAACCACTAGGCCACCACGCCTCCTATTTAAAAAGTACCATATTACCATCTGTTGACAAAGCCTCAGAAGGAACTGAATGGGAGGGGAAAGACCACTAGATGGCGACAAAAGACCAGCCACAAATGACCAAATGACTCAGAAACATCTGGTTTTCCCCTGATGGAAATGCCATGAACACATGGAGCAACATCTGTAGGAATTCCTGCAGGAAAAATGACCCTGGATCAGAGAACGTGGCTGTATCCAGATTCAGTAGCATAGCAAAATTTACTGGAAAAAGTAAGAATCAAAGTCTTATTCCAGTTCAACTTCTAATTGACATCCCTGCTATCTCTACATCACTTTTGGGGCAAGATTATAAAATCCCTTTTTTTCGAGATTTTTCTTTCAAGGTTTTTCTTTTGTCTTTTGCTGTTCTACTTTAGTGGACGGTCCATGGGGTTTGCTAAGGTTTTCTGATCTAGGTACATGTACTCCTCAACTTACGTCCACAATTGAGCCCAGAATTTATGTTCCTAAGTGAGAAATTTGTTAAGTGAGTTTTGCCCCATTTAATGACTTTTCTTGTCACATTTGTTAAGTGAATCATTGCAGTTGATAAATTAATCACACGGTTGTTAAGTGAATCTGTTTTCCCCAATGACTTTGCTTGTCAAAATGTGGCAAAAAATATGACCCCCGGACACTGCAACGGTCATAATTATGAATCAGTTGCCAAAAGTCTGACTTTTGATCACATGATCATGCAAAGGTCATAAGTCACTTTTTCCAGAGCTCTTATAACTTTGAACGGTCACTAAATGAACTGTTATAAGTCAAGGACGTCCGTTTTTTTTACAACCCTAGGTGGCTCTCCCCATCCTGATGCTTTCCAGATGTAAAAGTAAAGGTAAAGGTTCCCCTAGCACAGTGTTTTTCAACCTTAGCGACTTTAAGTCCTGTGGACTTCAACTCCCAGAATCCCCCTGGCTGGGGGATTCTGGGAGTTGAAGTCCACAGGACTTAAAGTCGCCAAGGTTGAAAAACACTGCCCTAGCACATACGTACTAGTCGTTCCTGACTCTAGGGGGCCGTGCTCATCTCCGTTTCAAAGCCAAAGAGCCAGCGCTGTCCGAAGACTATGGTCTTGTGGCTGGCATGACTCAACACCAAAGGCGCACGGAACACTGTTCCCTGCCCACCAAAGGTGGTTCCTATTTTTCTACTTGCATTTTTTACGTGCTTTTGAACTGCTAGGTTGGCAGAAGCTGGGACTTCTGCCAATGGGAGCTCACTCAGTTACACAGCTCTAGGGATTCGAACCGCTGAACAACCGACCTTTCTGATCGACAAGCTCAGCGTCTTTGCCACTGAGCCACTGTGTCCAGATGTATTGGATGCCAACTCTTATAATCCCCAGGAGTATAGAATTGGAGGAATTGATCCAACTCTTTGAATGTACCAATTGGGGAAAACTGGAATGCAGTCCTCGATTTACAATAGTTCACTTAGTGACCATTCAAAGTTACAACGTAACTGAAAAAAGGTGAGGAGTACATGTACCTACATCAGCATCCCCATGGTGATATGATCAAAAGCCAGATGGCAAAAACTGACTCATAGTTATGACAATTGCAGTGTCCCAAAGTCATGTGAGCAAAGTCAAAGGGGAAGCCAGATTCACTTAACAACCGTGTTACTCACTTAACAACTGCAGGGATTCACTGAGCAAGAAAGGCAAGACAGGTCATCAAATGGGGCAACATTCACTTAACAGATGTATTACTTAGCAGCATATAAATTTAGAGCTCAACGGGGATCGTAACTGGAGGACTACCATCCTTGGAATAAAACCTGAAAAAAGCCTAGCTTTTTGATATTGCTTGCTGGGGAAAAGCCCAAGGAGTTCTTGTCTTTTCCTCTGAAATTCTTGGAGAAAGAAGAAAAGGCGAGCATTTAGAAAATGCCAGAGGTCCCCAGATGGAAGACCCTGCCCTCTTTTGACTTTCTAAAACTCTGCAACTTTCTCTCTGGCTTTCATCTACTCTGCAGGGGGGCTGTGAAAACAACAACAACAACAGGATTACGTGCAGCTGCCCCCCCTCCCCCCGAAGCTTGGTGGAACAGAAAGTATTAAAAGATAATTTTATCACACTTATGTAATCTCGTGGGGTTTTCTGTAAGGCTGTCTGTAAATGGGAGCATTGCTTCGAACCAGATTCGAAGAGACATAAAAGGAGGGAAGGAGGGAAAAAAATAACGAAACACCAGAGGAATAAAAGTCAGAACGGTGGGTGGAAAGCAAACTGGAAGGAAATTGTAGAGGTGTAGCGCGAGAGAAAAAGGCAGAGGTTCAGGCCACAGGGAGATAGAAATCTGGAGGTTTTGCAAGATCAGAAGTAAGATACCACATGGAGGAGGAGATTTAATATAAAGAGGAAGGTAAAAACCCAGCCTGTGGGTAAACAGATGTGAACCGAATTTATTTATTTGTTTGTTTTATTTGTTTAATACAATACAATAGCAGAGTTGGAAGGGACCCTGGAGGTCTTCTAGTCCAACCTCCTGCCTAGGCAGGAAACCCTATACCGTTTCAGACAAATGGCTATCCAACATCCTCTTAAAGACTTCCAGTGTTGGGGCATTCACAACTTCTGGAGGCAATTTCTGTTCCACTGATTCATTGTTCTAACTGTCAGGAAATTTCTCCTCAATTCTAAGTTGCTTCTCTCCTTGATTAGTTTCCACCCATTGCTTCTTGTCCTGCCCTCAGGTGCTTTGGAAAATAGTTTGACTCCCTCTTCTTTGTGGCAACCCCTGAGATATTGGAAGACTGCTATCATGTCTCCCCTAGTCCTTCTTTTCATTAAAGTAGACATACCCAGTTCCTGTTTGTTTGTTTATTGAATTTATATCGCCACCTATTTGCCCATGGCAACTCAAGGCAGCTTACAGAATATAAAAATCTCAAACATAACAAGGGGGTAATCTACTTAACAATACATATTATTATGGCAGCAAGGATGGATTTTGTCCAAAACTGGAAAAACTGGGAAATTCTACAAGAAGAGGAAGTGATTAGGAAAATTCTGATTTGTGCTGAAATGGATAAATCGAAGTGGGAATTGAAGAATCGGAATATTATAAGATCTGGGATAAATTTTATCGATGGTTGGAACAAAAAAAGGAAAGACCCAAAATAAGTAAAGTAAGGACTAAGATTTATAGAATGGAGATTAGAATTATATCTGAAACTATAACAGTGAAAATGTATAAGATAAAAACAAAGCCTCATGGTTGGAAATACAATATTTTTATATTTGTAAATACTGAATAGACCAATTGTAAATAAGCAGGGTGGTTATAATGTATAACTTTATATCTTAGTATGTATGGCAAAGGCTTTGCCAGGAGGGTTACACTGTGTCCAATGTTTTAATGTGTGTTTAATAAAAAACTTTTAAAAAAAGAATATAAAACCTCATTTAAAACAATAAAACTCATTTAAACTCATTTTAAAAAATCCAACTGAATGTTGGATTGTTTCATTCAGATTATAAGGCAGTGTTGGCGAACCTTTTCAGCACCCAGTGCCGAAATGGGAGTGTGAAAATGTGCCAGAAACCGGAAAAGCAGCTGCCTGGTGCGCAGGCATGTGCCGAGAAGATGATCGTCCAGTTTCTGATGTGCGCATGTGCACCGGCCACCTGGTCTTTTTGTGCGCATGTGCACCAGAAAGCAGAAAACCAGGTGGCCAGAGCACAACCATCGTCCTGATGCACGCATGCACACCGGGTGGCTTCTTCTAGTTTCTGGCATTCCTGCACATGTGAAGACCAGCTGGCTGGTGTCCCGGAACCTGGAAGAGTGACAGGCAATGGATCTCCTTGTGCCCAGAGAAATGGCTCTTTGTTCTAGGGAATGGCTCTGCTTGCGTTAAATTCAAACCCACATGGTAGCATCGGAACAACCACACCTAACATTTGGGGCAGCTGTGTGACCACAGTTCCTATTAGGAAAGTTTATGATTCAAACCTCAAACCTAAGTGATGAGTCAATTGGTAGCTTAAGGGCTGTGTGCAAAGCCACCACATTCAATGTGTTTATCCTGGATGGGAATTAACCGCTGATTCGAAATAAAATCTTTGGAAAACTGATAGGAGTCACACTGAAATCCTTGGAAGCTTAGAATAAAAATACAAACTCTTAAAGAACCAACACACTGCCAGTGGCCCAAGGAAAAGAATACTTTAAATGCTCTAGGGATATAATAGGAGAGGTTCGGGCTTTTACCTATACAGTTATTGATTTAATTCCAATGAATTAAATCAGTAACTTTTCAAATGTCTCCTTCTCGTATTATAGGATGACATGGGAATATCATTTGATTTACATGGAACATTTACAATGAAGGATGGGAGGGAGGGGGGAAGGGAGGAAGGAAAGAAATAATGAAGGAAGGAAAGGGAGGGGGAAGGGAGGAGGGGGAAAGAAGGAAGGAAAGGAGGGAGGGAGGAGGGAGGAGGGAAAGGAGGGAGGGGGAAAAAGGAAAGAAAGAAAGAAGGAAAGGAGGGAGGGAGGAAAGAAAGGAAAGGAGGAATGGAGGAGGAAGGAAGTAAGTAAGAAGGATTCTGTGATTCACTCTTTCTCACACTCTCTGAAATTCATTACTTACAGATGTCATCATTTGTGTTTTCACATGTTCGGAAAAGCTGCCTTTGACTGAGTCCACTGGATGAACCAGGCTATCAAGACAAACCTTAACGTGTTTCCTTCGGGTCAGCATGTAGACGGGGGTTCTGTCATGTTGCCCTGATGTGGACAACTCAAAGACTGGCCTCACACGGGAAGGTCTAACTTGCTGTGGGCTCCCAGAATGCGTGGAGAAGGAGGGTGGAGTGTCAACTAACCCAAGGAGAAGGAGCTGCGTGCATGCAACACACTTAGCTGTAAAGAAAACATTGGACCAAGCATAGCATGTTGTGCCAAAACAGCCACCAGGAGCGCAAAGCTTATCTTAAGTGCTTTATTGGCAGAAGAGTAGACATAAACATGCTACATATATGGGTCTGATGCAGCTATGGGCAACTTCTTGTCTTCGGAGCTGAATTGTGCCCTTAAATAGCGCTTTCAAAACTCTTGAGATTCTTCTCTGACCAGAGTTGCCAAAACTTAACGGCTTGGCTCCTTGCTATTTGGAAGTGGTGTGCCCAGGCACAGGCACACATACAGATAGTGCAAACTAAGTGTCTCATCTTTACAAATAGATAGAGATAGAGATAGAGAGATAGAGAAAGAGACAGAAATAAAGATAGAGAGATAGAGAGAGACAGAGATAAAGATAGAGATAGAGAGATAAAGAGATAGAGACAGAGACAAAGATAGAGATAGATAGAGATAGAGAGATAGAGAAAGAGACAGAGATAAAGATAGAGATAGAGATAGAGAGAGAGATAGAGAAAGAGACAGATAAAGATAGAGATAGAGAGATAGAGAGATGCATATGGTGTAGATAGAGATAGAGATAAAGATAGAGAGATAGACATAAATATAAAGATATAGATGACATAGATATAAAGATATAGATGGTATAGATATAGACATATAGATATCATTTGCAGTATCATCTCTCTCTCTATTCTATAGTCTCTCTCTATCATATATCTTCAAAGTATTCCCCCCTGCTCTTTTATAGGATCTCTTGTAAGTATCATCTACCTACCTACCTACCTACCTACCTACCTACCATCTCTCTCTCTCTCTCCCTCCCTCCCTCCCTCTCCCTCTCTCCCTCTCTCCCTCTCTCTCTCTCCTGATGGTGAACCTATGGGATACATGCCAGAGGTGCCACGCAGAGCCCTCACTTTGCCAGCTGCTCTTCTGGTTTTTTCCTTATTGTGGCATGCACACCAGCCACCTGGTTTTTGGGTTTCCAGTGCTCTGGGCACATGCGAAGACCAGCTGGCGGCGTACATGCATGTGCCAGAAACCCAAATACCACCTTTGCTTCTGGTTTCTGGCACATGCATACACACCAGACAGCTGGTCTTCGGGGTTTCCAGGACTCTGGTAAAGACCAGCTGCATGCACATGCTGGAAACCAAAAGACCAGGTGGCGAGATGCATGTGCCCACAGACGTGACCCGACAAAAGCGCGAACGTCATAAGCGCGCCGACAACACCGCGGCGCTAAAACCGCGATGTCAAAAGTGCGCCGACAACAGCACGCCGACAGAAGCGCGATTTAATTTAAGGTAAGGTTTAGGGTTAGGTTTAGGGTTAGTTTTAGGGTTAGGTTTAGGGTTAGGTTTAGGGTTAGGTTTAGGGTTAGGGTTAGGTTTAGGGTTACGTTACAGCGCGCTTCTGTCGGCGCGCTTTTGTCGGCGCGCTTTAGGGCTCATTCGTCACGCGGTTTTGTCACCACGCTTTATCACCGCGGTTTAGTCAGGCGCGCTTTTGTAGTGCGCGCATTTGTGGTGGAACCCCCACAGAGAGGGCTGGTCTCAGAGTTTCTGGGGCTCCGGCACCCGCGTTCCAGTTTGGGCACTGGTGCCGAAAAGGTTCACCATCACTGATCTATCCTAACCTCCAAAGGACCTGAAGGCAGAAGAAGCAATGGGTGGAAACTAATCAAGGAGAGAGCCAACCTCGAACTAAGGAGGAATTTCCCGACAGTGAGAACAATTAATCAGTGGAACGGCTTTCCTTCAGAAGTTATGAATGCCTACAATGTCTAGTGTTATGATAAGTAATAATTGGATATGAATATTGAATGTTACCCGTGAAGGGAAGGCTAGAAATTCTTTTTGACTATATATAAAGGTTATTAATAACAATAACAATAAAAAAGAACAAAATTAGACACAGCTAAGTTTTAATTATTAGGGGGGGAAATGTTATGATATAGGATATAGTTAAAGAAAGAAAGGATAATGATAATAAATTACATATATGTATGGGTATAATATAAGGGAATTGGATGTAAATGGTAAACAGGGGTTTGGAAAAGAGGATTAGAAAATTTTGGTATTAAATATTATGGATGTTATTATAATAACATTAGGATATGAGGATTTAATGTTAATGGAGGATTTTATAAATAAGTAAATGAAATGCCAGTGTGTGGTTATGTATTAAAGCTTGGTATATTTTATGATGAAGGACGTTTAAATAATCATAGTCAAATAAAAGTGGAGGTATGATGATGGTAATATAATAAATATCCGAGTTAAGATATTAGAGTTAATATGAATTATATTTGATGACGGTGGAAGAGATGCACAAAAGCCTTTTGTAACCAACTGATACACTTTCTATAGTATGTAAAGAAGGAGGATTTGTCTGTTTGTTTTGAAAATAAAAATATATTTTAAAAAAAGAAGTTGTGAATGCTCCAACACTGGAAGTTTTTAAGAAGAGACTGGACAACCACTTCTCTGAAATAGTATAGGTACTCCTGCTTGAGCAGGGAGGGGGCTGGACTAGAAGACCTCCAAGGCCCCTTTCAACTCTGTATTCTATGTTCTGTGACTTCCTATTCATTTAAGATTCTTTGAGCCACTAAATACTACGACAATGATCAGCCTCTATTATTGCAGACATCTAAAAAAGAGTTTGATCATGTCCCACAACTGCCCAAACCAGAGAAGCTTTGACTTCTATCTTATGCCCACTAGGAGACATGCCAAAGACTGGAGGTGTGTGGGTGTGTAAGAACAGTGAAAAACCTGCATTAAGAGTTTGGCTTGCAAATAATCCCCTGCTTTTTATTCCTTTTGTTAGTTTACGAAGCTGGAAAACAGGATTTTGTGCACAGAATGCTTTACATATTTTATTAAATCTTGGAATGTACTTCAGAGATATGTCAAACATAGTATATACTGTGCTAACTTTCTCCTCTTGCTGTGGCAGCTTCAAACAGCTATCCTGACATCACACTGCTGGGAAATAAAATGAAGTTCCGTTCCCTACTTCTCCCAAAATTGATGCCTCACCAGGAGGAGCAAAGATTTCCCTGATAGCAATAGCAGTAGACTTATATACCGCTTCATAGGCCTTTCAGGCCTCTCTAAGCGGTTTACAGAGAGTCAGCATATTGCCCCCAACAATCTGGGTCCTCATTTTACCCACCTCGGAAGGATGGAAGGCTGAGTCAACCCTGAGCCGGTGAGATTTGAACCGCTGAACTGCTGATCTAGCAGTAGCCTGCAGTGCTGCATTTAACCACTGCGCCACCTTGGCTCCTGAAGATGCTCTAGTCTAGAGCAATCACGATGCCACTGAAGCTTGGAAGATGTCCTTCTGGATTCTTTGAGACTTAAATAATTTTGCTTTCATCTGAAAAGGAAAAAGTCATGCTTGTTTAGAACCTCTTGGCTGGCTTAGTTCTTTTAAGTTGGTGACACAGAACTGTTATGACCAATATGCATTATTCACTTTAAGTTCAAAAGGAGACCACTGACGGAAGAAGTTGGCAGCGAAGAGGTAGCGCTGTCAGAAGTATTTTTTTAAAAATGACTGGCAGACAGGATCAGACCAGAGAATGGGATGGGATGTAATGGGATGGGATGGGATGAGAAGGAAGGAAGGAAGGAAGGAAGGAAGGAAGGAGGGAGGGAGGGAGGGAGGGAGGGAGGGAAGGAAACAGAAGAGAAGGAGGGAGAATAGAATACAAATAGAATATTGGAATGAAGAATAGAATAGAAGAGAAGAGAAGAGAACAGAATAGAATAGAAGTCTTTATTGGCCAAGTGTGATTCGACACACAAGGAATTTGTCTTTGGTGCAGATGCTCTCAGTGTATATAAAAAGACAAGATGCATTAGTCAAGAATCATAAGGTACAAGACTTAATGATAGTCATAGGGTACAAATAAACAATCAGGAAACAATCAATAACAATATAAATTGTAAGGATACAAGCCACAAAGTTACAGTCATACAATCATAAGTGGGAGGAAATGAGTGATAGGAACAATGTGAAGACTAAAAGTAATAGTAATGCAGCCTTAGTGAATGGTTTGACTGTGGTGAGGGCATTATTCGTTTAGCAGAGTGTGGCGTTCAGGGGAAAAACTGTCCTTGTGTCTAGTTGTCTTGGTGTGCAGTGCTCCATGGCGTCATTTTGAGGGTAGGAGTTGAAACAATGTATGTCCAGGGTGCGAGGAGAAAAGGAAGGAAAGAAGAAAGAAGGAAGGTGAGTAGGAAGTCTAGATGAGGTGTGAACCATATTTTGAATAGTTCTTTGTCTAAGTTGTCTTTTATAATGATTTGATTGTCACCCACAAGGAACAGCCTTATTGAAAATAGCCCCAAAACCACAATGTCCTTATTCATAAGAGTTTGAACTCTTGTCTTTTCAAAACTACTAAAAGTACCTTATCTGCAACCTTGGAGAACATTTCTAAAAAAATAAACAAACACATCCTGCTCTTAAAATCTTTCTGAGCCTCAAGTGTGCATCTCCCTCTGTGTGTGATTTTTTTTAAAAAAAACCCAGTTGTTTTTCCCCACAAACCACTTAGAGAATTCTGAAAAAAGTGTTAAGTATATGCTGCTAAGTATATCTGCAAAACAAGCAGAGCCAGTCAAAGCTTTATTTAATTTGGCTTGGGAGTTCCATTGAAAACAGAGACAATAAGAACAATTATGGAAGGTGAAAGAGCATCTGGCATGGGTCCTTCTCCAGCTAGGAGATGGGAGGACTGGCGTGCGATGGTTCCATCTGAACACCCTCCTTGAGTTCCCATAATCTTTCTGGTTTTTGCGGTTCAGAGTTTTGCATACTCAGATTATGCTGACTGATTACTTGATGCCATTAAGCTGATTCTGATCAAGAGCTTGTGGTTTGGGGAATCCAAAGATAAAAATCATTACAAATATAATGTCTGCATTTCATCTGCTTAAAGTCTGTAGAGATTCTCAGCCCTCCAGGTCATGATGGTCCCAAAAGTGCTTTTTTTCAGGAGGCAACTGGACTTTCTTGTTTTTTCTTTGAAGACGTTTCACTTCTCGCCCAAAAGCTTCTTCAGCTCTGACTGGATGGTGGGGAACGGAAGGATTGATACTCCTTGCAGACAGCTGGTCATTTGCATCCCTTTAAAGGGTCGTTGAAGCACTTGGAGGTTTATCTGTGTCGTCAGGGTCACAATGACCCTCTAAAAGGATGCAAATGACCAGCTGTCTGGAAAGAATATAAATCTTTCCATTCCCCACTGTCCAGTCAGAGCTGAAGAAACTTCTTGGATGAAAAGCAAAAGTCTTCAAAGGAAAAAACAAGGAAGTCCAGTTGCCTCCTGAAAAAAGCCCCTTTGGGACAACCAGGACCTGGATGGCTGAAAATCTCTCCAGACTTTTAGCTATACAATTTGGGATGAAAACCCTTGGAATGGTGTGGGAATAAGAATGGATTTCCAGAGGAAAAACTGCAGACTACAGGAACCATTTGCACCATTCAGGTGACCCTGAGGACACAGATAAACCTCCAAGTGGCCTCAAAGGCCCTCTAGAAGGATGCAAATGACCAGCTGTCTGCAAGGAATATAAATCCTTCCATTCCCCAACATTCTGTCAGACCTGAAGAAGCTTTTTAGATGAGAAGTGAAATGTCTTCAAAAGAATAAAACAAAGAAGTCCAGTTGCCTCCTGAAAAAAGCCCCTTTGGGACAACCAGGACCTGGATGGCTGAGAATCTCTACAGACTTTTAGCTATACAATTTGGGATGAAAACCCTTGGAATAGTGTGGGAATAAGAATGGATTTCCAGAGGAAAAATTGCAGACTACAGGAACTATTTGCACCACTCAGGTGACCCTGAGGACACAGATAAACCTCCAAGTGGCCTCAACGACCTTCTAAAAGAATAGAATACAATAGCAGAGTTGGAAGGGACCTTGGAGGTCTTCTAGTCCAACCCCCTGCCTAGGGAGGAAACCCTATACCACTTCAGACAAATGGCTGTCCAACATCTTCTTAAAGACTTCCAGTATTGGGGCATTCACAACTTCTGGAGGCAAATTGTTCCACTGATTAATTGTTCTAACTGTCAGGAAATTTCTCCTCAGTTCTAAGTTGCTTCTCTCCTTGATTAATTTCCCCCCATTGCTTCTTGTTCTATCCTCAAAAGGATGCAAATGACTAGCTGTCTGCAAGGAGTATAAATCCATTCATTCCCCACCATCCAGTCAGAGTTGAAGGAGCTTCCTGGAGGAGAAGTGAAATGCCTTCAAAGAAAAAACAAAGGAAGTCCAGTTGCCTCTTGAAAAAAGCACTTTTGGGACAATTTCATCTGCTTCTAATGTTTAGCCATCCAGCAGCAAGCAATTTCAGTAAAATCAATTCTTATCCAGCATTTTATTTCAATTCCCAAGGTAACATTTGCCAATACAATTAGTTATCATTTTATTTAACAAAAAGTCTCTTCTAGCAGAAGCAGAACATTTAATCCTTGATTTATAGCCGTTCATTTAATGACTGTTTGAAGTTACAGTGGCGCTGAAAAAAAGGGACTCGACTGTTTTTCACTCTTATAACTGTTGCCGCATCCCCATGGCCATGGGATCAAAATTTAGATGCTTGGCAACCGATTCACATTTATGACGGTTGCAGTGTCCAGGGGTGATGTGATGCCCTTTTGTGACAATCTGACAAGCAAAGTCAATGAGGAAGTCAGATTCACTTAACAACCATCTTACTAACTGAACAACTGCAGTGATTCACTTAACAACTGTAGCAAGAAAGATTGCAAAACGGGACAAACTTCACTTATTTGAAATGGGAGAACTGTATAACAGAAAGTCAAGGGCTAGCTGTATTTTTGTCATATTTTTTTAATGTTTTCACAATGATTCTTTTTCCTTTAAATATTTCCTCCCATTAAATAACTTGCATGCACGATTCTTTTCCTAAAGATTGACATGTTTTTGCTTGCTACAGCTCTCATAATACAAAGACAGGAAGACCTCATTTTCAAGGAATGTTGTTTAACATCTGTATCAAGATCTGCCAAGCAGGAATACTCTTTGGTTTCAATCTGCCCAGGTAAGGAACACCTTCCTCTCTCTCATCCCAAGTCCTGAAGGATGAAAACCAGAGACGTCAGTTCCAATTTGCAGTACGTTGAAGTGTACAGTATTTAATTTTGAAAATAAGTGTCAGTTAATTAAAATATTTCTTTTTTTTAATTAAAATTGTATTTATTTTTGTTACATAATACAAATTCTTTTGTGAACAGGGTGTTGTCCGAAATTCCTCCTTTTAACATTCTCACCAGAAGACATAATTCATTTTACATTATATTTCCATTATTTCCAATTTTAGCCATATTACTTTAATTCTCCTATTTTCCAATTTCTAGTTTTTAACATGCATAAACAGTATAATTTTCCCTCTCTTTAAAAATAAACTATTTATCATTTCTTTTCCATCTATTTTCCATTAACAATATGAATCTTCAAGTTTCACATTTCAAGTTTTATATAATCAACATAATTATTTATCAGCTTTAAGGTTCTTAATATAATTCCCACACATTCTAATTAAAACATATTTACCTTGTTAACAATCTCTTTCTACTGGATAATACTACTATACTACTATTCTCCTATTTCTAAATTCTCTTTTCTTTTCTATTTCTTGCAAACCAGACAAGAAATGGAACTAGATGAAATACATCATTTTTTAAAATTAAAAATAGATTCACAAGAATCTTGCAAGACTGAAGGCACAAACTTCCCACCACTCTTTTTATTGAATTGATCCATTAAGGATGAGCTGGAAGGGAACTTGGAGGTCTTCTAGTCCAACCCCCTGCTCAAGCAGGAGATCCTATTACCATTTCAGATAAGTGGTTGTCCACTCTCCTCTTAAAAACCTCCAGTGATAGAGCATCCACAACTTCTGTAGGCAAGATGTTCCACTGGCTAATTGTTGCCATGGTTAGGAAGTTTCTCCTTAGTTCTAGGTTGCTTCTCTCCTTGGTTAGTTTCCATCCATTGTTTCTTGTTTTGCCTTCTGGTGCTTTGGAAAATAAGTTGACCCCCACTTCTTTGTGGCAGCCCCTCAAATATTGGAAGACTGTTATCATGTCCCCTCCTAGTCCTTCTTTTCTCTAGGCTGACCATGCCCAGTTCCTGCAACTGTTCTTCATAGGTTTTAGTCTCCAGACTTTTAATCATCTAAGTTTTGACCCTCTTAATCATCTTCTTGGCATTCTTTCCAACCTCTCAATATCTTTTTTATAACATGGTTTAAAACCAGTTGCACTATTCCAGATGTGGACTTACTAAGGTTTTCTAAAGCGGTACTAATACTTGAGGTGATTTTGATTCACTAAACCAGTGATGGGCAACCTTTTTGGTGTGGTGTGTCAAAAATCGGCAAAAAATCGAGCATAACTCGCGTTGTGTGTCACTTCGACAAAAACATAATTTTGCGCAATTTATAGTTTAAACTACAAAAATGGCGCTCACAGTTCCCGTTGGCACTCCGCTGTTCCCTGCTGTGGTGCGGTCGTAACCGACAGTCCCAGGAGTAGACTCTCTGTGCCGGCCTGACTGGAGAGAGGCGCGCACTGTTCCCGCGCTCCTCTCCTGCGGGTCCTCCCTCGCCGCGCTGATGACGTGTGTGCGCACGGCACGCACGCCTTACCAGCAGCCCCTGTGCTCAGAAAGGGGTGGCGGCGATACAGTAAGTGAGTGTGGGCGGGGGAGATCACACGTCCCGCCCCCCCCGTTCCTCCAGCACAGATTCTTTCATCCTCGGCGGCCGTGCAGGAGCCGAGGATGAATCGCATGAAATCCTGTGCGTGTCACCCCAAATGGCTACGCGTGTCAGCACTGACACGCGTGTCATAGGTTCGCCATCACTGCACTAAACAATCTTTTAAGGGTATTTCCCAATTTTGTGCCAGCAGCAGAAAATATACCATCCTCCACTGCTGTTCTTTCTCTGCCCAGTTGGCCCCTTGATGTGTTGGCATGTGAGGGTGAGTCTCGAGCATCAGAATCAGAGGCACAAAGAACTGAATCTGCCTAGGTAAGGAACACTTTTCTCTCTCTTATCCCAAGTACTGAAGGGCGAAAACAAGGGAAGTCAGTCCCAATTTGCAGTACGTTGGTGTGCAGTATCCAATTTTGAAAATAAGTGTCAGTTAATTGAAATATTTCTGGCATTCGTATAGCCCAAATGCAAACCAGGCAGGAAATAGGACTAGATGAATTACATCTGCCGTATTTTTCAGAGTATAAGACATACCTTTTTCCCTCAAAAAAGAGGCTGAAAATCTGGTTGTGTCTTATACACTGAATACAGCATTTTTCGCCTCCTGAAACCCCGCCCCCTTCACAAAAATGGCTGTGCATAGCCTTTAGGAGGCTTCCAGAGTGTTCCTGGGGGCTGGGGAGGGCAGAAATGAGTGAAAAATGGACCATTTTTTGCTCAATTGGGAGGGGGTACCCCCTAGGAGCACTGTGCAAGTCCCTAAAGGCTACATATGCTATTATTTTTTTTACAACAAACAGGCCCGTTTCATGAAAAACAGGCCCGTTTTCATGAAAAACAGGCCGTTTTGGGGAGGTCTGCAGAATTCAAAACTTTTTTTTTTAATTTGCCTCTTCAAAACCTTATACTCTTATAAGGTGCGTCTTATACTCCAGTGTGTCTTATACTCCAAAAAATACGGTATTTTTTTGTGAGCTTATATTAACAGAATCTTGCAAGGCTGAAGGCACAAGTATCCCACCACTCTTTTTATTTAAGGGTGAATCCTTTCTAAGAGCAACAAAAACGATTTAGGTCTGGAGGCTACATTTTATGATCAACTATTGAACCTATCGAAGAGAAAGCTTGGGGGAGGGAGGACATGATAGCAGTTTCCCAGTACTTGAGGACTGTCATATAGAGAAAAATGGGTCAACCTATTTTCTAGAGCACCTGTGGGCAGGACAAGAAGGTGGGAGATCGTTAAAGAGAGATCCAACCTAGGAGAAATTTCCTGACAATGAAAACAATTAATCAAGGGAATAGCTTGGCTCCAAGAGCTGTGGGTGCTCCATTACCAGAAGTTTTTTTTAAAAAAAGGCCAGACCAAAGGCCAGAATGGTATGAGACTCCTGCCTTGAGCAGAAGGTTGGACTAGAAGATGCCCAAAGTCCTTCCCAGTCCTGTGATCCTATGACTCCTCTTTCTTTCTCTCATGGTAAAGCCACGAAGGGCTGGGTCTAGGACAACTCACCATGGCCAACTTGCTTTGTCAACTTGCCATGGCCAACTTGCCATAGCTAACTCTTGCAGCCAACTCTTACGGCCAATTTGCCACAATCAACTTGCCATAGCCAACTCGTGCAACTAACTCACCATGGCCAACCTGCCATAGCTAAACCTTGCATCCAACTCTTGTGGCCAATTTGCCACAGTCCACTTGTCATAGCCAACTCGGGCAACCATGTCACCATGGCCAACCTGCCATAGCTAACCCTTGCATCCAACTCTTGCGGCCAATTTGCCACAATCAACTTGCCATAGCCAACTCGGGCAACCATGTCACCATGGCCAACCTGCCATAGCTAACCCTTGCATCCAACTCTTGTGGCCAATTTGCCACAGTCCACTTGTCATAGCCAACTCGGGCAACCATGTCACCATGGCCAACCTGCCATAGCTAACCCTTGCATCCAACTCTTGTGGCCAATTTGCCACAGTCCACTTGTCATAGCCAACTCGGGCAACCATGTCACCATGGCCAACCTGCCATAGCTAACCCTTGCATCCAACTCTTGTGGCCAATTTGCCACAATCAACTTGCCATAGCCAACTCGTTCAACTAACTCATCATGGCCAACCTGCCATAGCTAACCCTTGCATCCAACTCTTGCGGCCAATTTGCCACAATCAACTTGCCATAGCCAACTCGGGCAACCATGTCACCATGGCCAACCTGCCATAGCTAAACCTTGCATCCAACTCTTGTGGCCAATTTGCCACAGTCCACTTGTCATAGCCAACTCGGGCAACCATGTCACCATGGCAAACCTGCCATAGCTAACCCTTGCATCCAACTCTTGTGGCCAATTTGCCACAATCAACGTGTCATAGCCAACTCGGGCAACCATGTCACCATGGCCAACCTGCCATAGCTAACCCTTGCATCCAACTTTTGTGGCCAATTTGCCACAATCAACGTGTCATAGCCAACTCGGGCAACCATGTCACCATGGCCAACCTGCCATAGCTAACCCTTGCATCCAACTCTTGTGGCCAATTTGCCACAGTCCACTTGTCATAGCCAACTCGGGCAACCATGTCACCATGGCCAACCTGCCATAGCTAACCCTTGCATCCAACTCTTGCGGCCAATTTGCCACAATCAACTTGCCATAGCCAACTCGTGCAACTAACTCATCATGGCCAACCTGCCATAGCTAACCCTTGCATCCAACTCTTGCGGCCAATTTGCCACAGTCCACTTGTCATAGCCAACTCGTGCAACTAACTCATCATGGCCAACCTGCCATAGCTAACCCTTGCATCCAACTCTTGTGGCCAATTAGCCACAATCAACTTGCCATAGCCAACTCGTGCAACTAACTCACCATGGCGAACCTGCCATAGCTAACCCTTGCATCCAACTCTTGCGGCCAATTTGCCACAGTCCACTTGTCATAGCCAACTCGGGCAACCATGTCACCATGGCCAACCTGCCATAGCTAACCCTTGTATCCAACTCTTGCGGCCAATTTGCCACAATCAACTTGCCATAGCCAACTCGTGCAACTAACTCATCATGGCCAACCTGCCATAGCTAACCCTTGCATCCAACTCTTGCGGCCAATTTGCCACAATCAACTTGCCATAGCCAACTCGTGCAACTAACTCATCATGGCAAACCTGCCATAGCTAACCCTTGCATCCAACTCTTGTGGCCAATTTGCCGCAGTCCACTTGCCATAGCCAACTCGTGCAACTAACTCATCATGGCCAACCTGCCATAGCTAACCCTTGCATCCAACTGTTGCGGCCAATTTGCCACAGTCCACTTGTCATAGCCAACTCGTGCAACTAACTCGTCATGGCCAACCTGCCATAGCTAACCCTTGCATCCAACTCTTGTGGCCAATTTGCCACAGTCCACTTGTCATAGCCAACTCGGGCAACCATGTCACCATGGCCAACCTGCCATAGCTAACCCTTGCATCCAACTCTTGTGGCCAATTTGCCACAATCAACTTGCCATAGCCAACTCGTTCAACTAACTCATCATGGCCAACCTGCCATAGCTAACCCTTGCATCCAACTCTTGCGGCCAATTTGCCACAATCAACTTGCCATAGCCAACTCGGGCAACCATGTCACCATGGCCAACCTGCCATAGCTAAACCTTGCATCCAACTCTTGTGGCCAATTTGCCACAGTCCACTTGTCATAGCCAACTCGTGCAACTAACTCATCATGGCCAACCTGCCATAGCTAACCCTTGCATCCAACTCTTGTGGCCAATTAGCCACAATCAACTTGCCATAGCCAACTCGTGCAACTAACTCACCATGGCGAACCTGCCATAGCTAACCCTTGCATCCAACTCTTGCGGCCAATTTGCCACAGTCCACTTGTCATAGCCAACTCGGGCAACCATGTCACCATGGCCAACCTGCCATAGCTAACCCTTGTATCCAACTCTTGCGGCCAATTTGCCACAATCAACTTGCCATAGCCAACTCGTGCAACTAACTCATCATGGCCAACCTGCCATAGCTAACCCTTGCATCCAACTCTTGCGGCCAATTTGCCACAATCAACTTGCCATAGCCAACTCGTGCAACTAACTCATCATGGCAAACCTGCCATAGCTAACCCTTGCATCCAACTCTTGTGGCCAATTTGCCGCAGTCCACTTGCCATAGCCAACTCGTGCAACTAACTCATCATGGCCAACCTGCCATAGCTAACCCTTGCATCCAACTGTTGCGGCCAATTTGCCACAGTCCACTTGTCATAGCCAACTCGTGCAACTAACTCGTCATGGCCAACCTGCCATAGCTAACCCTTGCATCCAACTCTTGTGGCCAATTTGCCACAGTCCACTTGTCATAGCCAACTCGGGCAACCATGTCACCATGGCCAACCTGCCATAGCTAACCCTTGCATCCAACTCTTGTGGCCAATTTGCCACAATCAACTTGCCATAGCCAACTCGTTCAACTAACTCATCATGGCCAACCTGCCATAGCTAACCCTTGCATCCAACTCTTGCGGCCAATTTGCCACAATCAACTTGCCATAGCCAACTCGGGCAACCATGTCACCATGGCCAACCTGCCATAGCTAAACCTTGCATCCAACTCTTGTGGCCAATTTGCCACAGTCCACTTGTCATAGCCAACTCGGGCAACCATGTCACCATGGCAAACCTGCCATAGCTAACCCTTGCATCCAACTCTTGCGGCCAATTTGCCACAGTCCACTTGTCATAGCCAACTCGTGCAACTAACTCGTCATGGCGAACCTGCCATAGCTAACCCTTGCATCCAACTCTTGTGGCCAATTTGCCACAGTCCACTTGTCATAGCCAACTCGGGCAACCATGTCACCATGGCCAACCTGCCATAGCTAACCCTTGCATCCAACTCTTGCGGCCAATTTGCCACAGTCCACTTGTCATAGCCAACTCGGGCAACCATGTCACCATGGCCAACCTGCCATAGCTAACCCTTGCATCCAACTCTTGCGGCCAATTTGCCACAGTCCACTTGTCATAGCCAACTCGGGCAACCATGTCACCATGGCCAACCTGCCATAGCTAACCCTTGCATCCAACTCTTGCGGCCAATTTGCCACAATCAACTTGCCATAGCTAACTCGGGCAACCATGTCACCATGGCCAACCTGCCATAGCTAACCCTTGCATCCAACTTTTGTGGCCAATTTGCCACAATCAACGTGTCATAGCCAACTCGGGCAACCATGTCACCATGGCCAACCTGCCATAGCTAACCCTTGCATCCAACTCTTGTGGCCAATTTGCCACAGTCCACTTGTCATAGCCAACTCGGGCAACCATGTCACCATGGCCAACCTGCCATAGCTAACCCTTGCATCCAACTCTTGCGGCCAATTTGCCACAGTCCACTTGTCATAGCCAACTCGGGCAACCATGTCACCATGGCCAACCTGCCATAGCTAACCCTTGTATCCAACTCTTGCGGCCAATTTGCCACAATCAACTTGCCATAGCCAACTCGTGCAACTAACTCATCATGGCCAACCTGCCATAGCTAACCCTTGCATCCAACTCTTGCGGCCAATTTGCCACAATCAACTTGCCATAGCCAACTCGTGCAACTAACTCATCATGGCCAACCTGCCATAGCTAACCCTTGCATCCAACTCTTGTGGCCAATTTGCCACAATCAACTTGCCATAGCCAACTCGTGCAACTAACTCGTCATGGCCAACCTGCCATAGCTAACCCTTGCATCCAACTCTTGCGGCCAATTTGCCACAGTCCACTTGTCATAGCCAACTCGTGCAACTAACTCATCATGGCCAACCTGCCATAGCTAACCCTTGCATCCAACTCTTGTGGCCAATTTGCCACAGTCCACTTGTCATAGCCAACTCGTGCAACTAACTCGTCATGGCCAACCTGCCATAGCTAACCCTTGCATCCAACTCTTGCGGCCAATTTGCCACAGTCCACTTGTCATAGCCAACTCGGGCAACCATGTCACCATGGCCAACCTGCCATAGCTAACCCTTGCATACAACTCTTGCGGCCAATTTGCCACACTCAACTTGCCATAGCCAACTCGTTCAACTAACTCATCATGGCCAACCTGCCATAGCTAACCCTTGCATCCAACTCTTGCGGCCAATTTGCCACAATCAACTTGCCATAGCCAACTCGGGCAACCATGTCACCATGGCCAACCTGCCATAGCTAAACCTTGCATCCAACTCTTGTGGCCAATTTGCCACAGTCCACTTGTCATAGCCAACTCGGGCAACCATGTCACCATGGCCAACCTGCCATAGCTAACCCTTGCATCCAACTCTTGCGGCCAATTTGCCACAATCAACTTGCCATAGCCAACTCGTGCAACTAACTCATCATGGCCAACCTGCCATAGCTAACCCTTGCATCCAACTCTTGCGGCCAATTTGCCACAATCAACTTGCCATAGCCAACTCGTGCAACTAACTCATCATGGCCAACCTGCCATAGCTAACCCTTGCATCCAACTGTTGCGGCCAATTTGCCACAGTCCACTTGTCATAGCCAACTCGTGCAACTAACTCGTCATGGCCAACCTGCCATAGCTAACCCTTGCATCCAACTCTTGTGGCCAATTTGCCACAGTCCACTTGTCATAGCCAACTCGGGCAACCATGTCACCATGGCCAACCTGCCATAGCTAACCCTTGCATCCAACTCTTGTGGCCAATTTGCCACAATCAACTTGCCATAGCCAACTCGTTCAACTAACTCATCATGGCCAACCTGCCATAGCTAACCCTTGCATCCAACTCTTGCGGCCAATTTGCCACAATCAACTTGCCATAGCCAACTCGGGCAACCATGTCACCATGGCCAACCTGCCATAGCTAAACCTTGCATCCAACTCTTGTGGCCAATTTGCCACAGTCCACTTGTCATAGCCAACTCGGGCAACCATGTCACCATGGCAAACCTGCCATAGCTAACCCTTGCATCCAACTCTTGTGGCCAATTTGCCACAGTCCACTTGTCATAGCCAACTCGGGAAACCATGTCACCATGGCCAACCTGCCATAGCTAACCCTTGCATCCAACTCTTGCGGCCAATTTGCCACAGTCCACTTGTCATAGCCAACTCGTGCAACTAACTCGTCATGGCCAACCTGCCATAGCTAACCCTTGCATCCAACTCTTGTGGCCAATTTGCCACAGTCCACTTGTCATAGCCAACTCGGGCAACCATGTCACCATGGCCAACCTGCCATAGCTAACCCTTGCATCCAACTCTTGCGGCCAATTTGCCACAGTCCACTTGTCATAGCCAACTCGGGCAACCATGTCACCATGGCCAACCTGCCATAGCTAACCCTTGCATCCAACTCTTGCGGCCAATTTGCCACAGTCCACTTGTCATAGCCAACTCGGGCAACCATGTCACCATGGCCAACCTGCCATAGCTAACCCTTGCATCCAACTCTTGCGGCCAATTTGCCACAATCAACTTGCCATAGCTAACTCGGGCAACCATGTCACCATGGCCAACCTGCCATAGCTAACCCTTGCATCCAACTTTTGTGGCCAATTTGCCACAATCAACGTGTCATAGCCAACTCGGGCAACCATGTCACCATGGCCAACCTGCCATAGCTAACCCTTGCATCCAACTCTTGTGGCCAATTTGCCACAGTCCACTTGTCATAGCCAACTCGGGCAACCATGTCACCATGGCCAACCTGCCATAGCTAACCCTTGCATCCAACTCTTGCGGCCAATTTGCCACAATCAACTTGCCATAGCCAACTCGTGCAACTAACTCGTCATGGCCAACCTGCCATAGCTAACCCTTGCATCCAACTCTTGCGGCCAATTTGCCACAGTCCACTTGTCATAGCCAACTCGTGCAACTAACTCATCATGGCCAACCTGCCATAGCTAACCCTTGCATCCAACTCTTGTGGCCAATTAGCCACAATCAACTTGCCATAGCCAACTCGTGCAACTAACTCACCATGGCGAACCTGCCATAGCTAACCCTTGCATCCAACACTTGCGGCCAATTTGCCACAGTCCACTTGTCATAGCCAACTCGGGCAACCATGTCACCATGGCCAACCTGCCATAGCTAACCCTTGTATCCAACTCTTGCGGCCAATTTGCCACAATCAACTTGCCATAGCCAACTCGTGCAACTAACTCATCATGGCCAACCTGCCATAGCTAACCCTTGCATCCAACTCTTGCGGCCAATTTGCCACAATCAACTTGCCATAGCCAACTCGTGCAACTAACTCATCATGGCCAACCTGCCATAGCTAACCCTTGCATCCAACTCTTGTGGCCAATTTGCCACAATCAACTTGCCATAGCCAACTCGTGCAACTAACTCGTCATGGCCAACCTGCCATAGCTAACCCTTGCATCCAACTCTTGCGGCCAATTTGCCACAGTCCACTTGTCATAGCCAACTCGTGCAACTAACTCATCATGGCCAACCTGCCATAGCTAACCCTTGCATCCAACTCTTGTGGCCAATTTGCCACAGTCCACTTGTCATAGCCAACTCGTGCAACTAACTCGTCATGGCCAACCTGCCATAGCTAACCCTTGCATCCAACTCTTGCGGCCAATTTGCCACAGTCCACTTGTCATAGCCAACTCGGGCAACCATGTCACCATGGCCAACCTGCCATAGCTAACCCTTGCATACAACTCTTGCGGCCAATTTGCCACACTCAACTTGCCATAGCCAACTCGTTCAACTAACTCATCATGGCCAACCTGCCATAGCTAACCCTTGCATCCAACTCTTGCGGCCAATTTGCCACAATCAACTTGCCATAGCCAACTCGGGCAACCATGTCACCATGGCCAACCTGCCATAGCTAAACCTTGCATCCAACTCTTGTGGCCAATTTGCCACAGTCCACTTGTCATAGCCAACTCGTGCAACTAACTCATCATGGCCAACCTGCCATAGCTAACCCTTGCATCCAACTCTTGTGGCCAATTTGCCACAATCAACTTGCCATAGCCAACTCGTGCAACTAACTCGCCATGGCCAACCTGCCATAGCTAACCCTTGCATCCAACTCTTGCGGCCAATTTGCCACAATCAATTTGCCATAGCCAACTCGTGCAACTAACTCGTCATGGCCAACCTGCCATAGCTAACCCTTGCATCCAACTCTTGCGGCCAATTTGCCACAGTCCACTTGTCATAGCCAACTCGTGCAACTAACTGATCATGTCCAACCTGCCATAGCTAACCCTTGCATCCAACTCTTGCGGCCAATTTGCCACAATCAACTTGCCATAGCCAACTCGTTCAACTAACTCATCATGGCCAACCTGCCATAGCTAACCCTTGCATCCAACTCTTGCGGCCAATTTGCCACAATCAACTTGCCATAGCCAACTCGGGCAACCATGTCACCATGGCCAACCTGCCATAGCTAATCCTTTCATCCAACTCTTGCGGCCAATTTGCCACAGTCCACTTGTCATAGCCAACTCGTGCAACTAACTCATCATGGCCAACCTGCCATAGCTAACCCTTGCATCCAACTCTTGTGGCCAATTTGCCACAATCAACTTGCCATAGCCAACTCGTGCAACTAACTCACCATGGCCAACCTGCCATAGCTAACCCTTGCATCCAACTCTTGTGGCCAATTTGCCACAGTCCACTTGTCATAGCCAACTCGGGCAACCATGTCACCATGGCCAACCTGCCATAGCTAACCCTTGCATCCAACTCTTGCGGCCAATTTGCCACAGTCCACTTGTCATAGCCAACTCGGGCAACCATGTCACCATGGCCAACCTGCCATAGCTAACCCTTGCATCCAACTCTTGCGGCCAATTTGCCACAGTCCACTTGTCATAGCCAACTCGTGCAACTAACTCGTCATGGCCAACCTGCCATAGCTAACCCTTGCATCCAACTCTTGTGGCCAATTTGCCACAGTCCACTTGTCATAGCCAACTCGTGCAACTAACTCGTCATGGCCAACCTGCCATAGCTAACCCTTGCATCCAACTCTTGCGGCCAATTTGCCACAGTCCACTTGTCATAGCCAACTCGGGCAACCATGTCACCATGGCCAACCTGCCATAGCTAACCCTTGCATCCAACTCTTGCGGCCAATTTGCCACAATCAACTTGCCATAGCCAACTCGTTCAACTAACTCATCATGGCCAACCTGCCATAGCTAACCCTTGCATCCAACTCTTGCGGCCAATTTGCCACAATCAACTTGCCATAGCCAACTCGGGCAACCATGTCACCATGGCCAACCTGCCATAGCTAAACCTTGCATCCAACTCTTGTGGCCAATTTGCCACAGTCCACTTGTCATAGCCAACTCGGGCAACCATGTCACCATGGCCAACCTGCCATAGCTAACCCTTGCATCCAACTCTTGTGGCCAATTTGCCACAGTCCACTTGTCATAGCCAACTCGGGCAACCATGTCACCATGGCCAACCTGCCATAGCTAACCCTGGCATCCAACTCTTGCGGCCAATTTGCCACAGTCCACTTGTCATAGCCAACTCGTGCAACTAACTCGTCATGGCCAACCTGCCGTAGGTAACCCTTGCATCCAACTCTTGCGGCCAATTTGCCACAGTCCACTTGTCATAGCCAACTCGTGCAACTAACTCATCATGGCCAACCTGCCATAGCTAACCCTTGCATCCAACTCTTGTGGCCAATTTGCCACAATCAACTTGCCATAGCCAACTCGTGCAACTAACTCGCCATGGCCAACCTGCCATAGCTAACCCTTGCATCCAACTCTTGCGGCCAATTTGCCACAATCAATTTGCCATAGCCAACTCGTGCAACTAACTCGTCATGGCCAACCTGCCATAGCTAACCCTTGCATCCAACTCTTGCGGCCAATTTGCCACAGTCCACTTGTCATAGCCAACTCGTGCAACTAACTGATCATGGCCAACCTGCCATAGCTAACCCTTGCATCCAACTCTTGCGGCCAATTTGCCACAATCAACTTGCCATAGCCAACTCGTTCAACTAACTCATCATGGCCAACCTGCCATAGCTAACCCTTGCATCCAACTCTTGCGGCCAATTTGCCACAATCAACTTGCCATAGCCAACTCGGGCAACCATGTCACCATGGCCAACCTGCCATAGCTAATCCTTTCATCCAACTCTTGCGGCCAATTTGCCACAGTCTACTTGTCATAGCCAACTCGGGCAACCATGTCACCATGGCCAACCTGCCATAGCTAACCCTTGCATCCAACTCTTGTGGCCAATTTGCCACAGTCCACTTGTCATAGCCAACTCGGGCAACCATGTCACCATGGCCAACCTGCCATAGCTAACCCTTGCATCCAACTCTTGCACCAATTTGCCATTGCCAACTCGCCGCGAGCCAGCTCCCTGAGGGACAAGAGTTATACTAATATTGAAGAAACGGTAGAATAGAATTATTTAAGAAAGTCTGTAAAATGTGGGGCCCAAATGAAACTTGAATCTTTTAGAGTTGGTTTAATGTCAGCATTCCGAGTAATGCATCCAAAGATCTTAGAACCCCAAGGCAGGATGTCCTCAGAGAACATGTTTATTAGACACATCACATCGGCACAGCCAGTGAAAACCAACTCTAAAAGCTTCTTGTGGTTGCCATGTCATTCAAAGGGCAAAGGTTTCCCTCCCCATAGGTCACATTGTCCATTCGGGCTCCCTCGAGCACTTTGGCCTCCCCCTCTTCCTTCCACCTGTTGGGATGACCTTGGTTCCCACAGAAGAGGTACGAGATGGCCTAACTGTCAGGCCTGCAATTATATTCCTTTTAGAATTTTGGCCTGCCACACTTTCTCTTAATTCATTATGCTTTTCATTAGTGTAGTAGTTGGGAGGGGGGAATAGAAAGGAGTAGGATTGTGGAATGTGTTGTTTTCATTCTTTTCTAGAAGACCAAGGTCATCTTTTGTCTCCGTACTTTTACACCTGATCGGAAGCAGCTGGCTGGAGATGCCAGTGTGGAAGAAGAAGATCGGACCATGTGATGGATTGTGGGTGTGGGGACAAGATCATGAACTTTTAACTGGGTGGGATTCTGATCTAATTTCCAGAATTGGGATTACACAGATGTGCTAAGATGTCTGATTTATTAAATTGGAATGTTAAGGATTGTTTTGCCTTGGACTGATTTAATTCTACATGATACTTGGAATGCTGACACTATTTCCCCCTCATCCTCACACACACACACCGACTCCCTAGTGTGTGGCAACTATGAAGCAGTACAAGATGGCTTCCTCCAGGTTCAATTCAGAGTTGGCACAAAAATTAAAATTATTTTAAAATTATTTTAAATAATTGAATTGTTGCACTGTCCTGCGACGAGTTGGCAGGGTGAGTTGGGCATGGTGGAATGGCCACAGCGAGCTGCCCTATTCCACTGAGGGCTCCTGCCTCTCTTCTCCAATTCCATCCTGCTCAGCATCTCTTCTCCTCTTCCCCCAAGGTCATGCACACATTCCATTACATCTACTGAAATGGGTGTAGTAGTTTTAGAGCACCCTTTGCTGAACATCTCCAACAGATCCCCCAAACCAAGGAATGCTGTTTCAGCTAGGAACCTTTTAATCTTTCCTGCCTTCGGGCACTAAGCTGAGAGAGAAGATACATAGGATACAGCCTTCCATTAAACACCCCTTCATGAAAGGATAGCATTTATGATGCATTCCTGACTCTATTTCTAAAAGCAATGTGAGTGGCATTTTTCAAATAATATGAGACTGCACCCTTGTCTTAAATATTACTTATTGTGTGCCACCTGGTTGCATGACTTCAGGCAGCTTATTATCTACACATTAGAACATCCATCAACCCACTCTGGTATTAGCCTAAAAGCAATTCTCACTGCTGCCTTTGCTACAAAGAGTTTCTCACCAAACTTAGCTTGGAAGAATTGTTTTCACCAATTTCCTAAAACATGAAGGGGTTGGGGGCCAATCTGATTTCTGGGTTCCACTGAGAAGGCCATTCTACAATCGGGTTTTTTTTTTTGATATTTTTTTATTTGACATTTTCCAAACATTAAAATCGCAATTACACTTTTACAGCTTTCTGTTATCGGTATTTCTTTTTTCTGATTTCGGGTTTTCCATTTTCCATTCTATTATTTTATACATATTCTTCTTTGTTTACTTTCTCATTTTTACAATATATACATCTATATACAATATTTCCATCTCTATTGCTTTCTAAATATATGCCATCTCTTTTCATTGTGTTTGCTGTGCATTCCTTATGCATTGATTTTACATCTCTTTTCAAGCCAGTTATACCACCTATTCCATATTTTGTAGTTCTCTGTTCCTCTCTGTCTCTTAGTTCCATTGTTAGTTTGTCCATTTCTGAGCATTCTAACACCATTTTTTAATGATTTCTGCATTTGGTGGAATGGCTTTTAGTTTTCAACTTTGGGCATATGAAATTCTGGCAGCAGTGATTATATGAAGCATTAAATATTGGATAGCCTTGCTAATATATATTTTTTATTATTCCTAGAAAAAACAGCTCAGGGTTCAGGTCAATTTTTTGTTTTATTATTTCTTCTAACCATTTTTGAATGTTGGTCCAGAATTCTTTGGCTTTCGGACACGTCCACCACATATGATAGAAGGTTCCCTATTGGTGGTTACATTTCCAACAGTTTGGAGATCTATTCTCCAAGATTCTCCAATCTTGATCTCTCTAGATCAGGGGTGTCAAACTTGATTTCATTGAGGGCTGCCTCAGAGGTGCTGGGATGGCCAGGGTGAGCATGGCCTGGTCGATGTCACTCGTGTTGGAGGCATCTGTGGTGGCCCGAGCACTCTGCCAGCAAGAACGGGCTCCCAAGCTCCATTTTTGGCTGCCACAGCCTTCTGTAACCAGCAAAAACAGAGCTTTGGCAGGCTGCCCACGGCCCTCGCCAGCTCCATTTTCGCTGGCAGAGGCACCGCAGACTGGTTCTTCATTCTTTCCAGGGCAGCCCTGAGGGCCAGATCTAAGCACCCCGTGGGTTGCATTGGGCCCCCCAGGGCCTTGAATTTGACACCCCTGCTCTAGACTAGACCAGTGTTTCTCTGCCTTGGCAACTCTAAGATGTGTGGACTTCAACTCCCAGAATTCCCCAGCCAGAAAAAGCTCCATAGTGCGGACAGCAGAGCTGACCTCCTCAAGAATGGGTGGACAAAATCCTGAGCAACATATCCAATAGGAAAACGATGGGCCAGAATCCTATCCAAGCATTGCATCTGCGATTCACCTTTGAAAAGGCTGTGGAAATGGGTTTTTTATTTAAGCTAATGTTTCATATATTTTCATTTTCCTAAGTAAGTTTCTGTGTTTCCATGTGTCTCCACATCTGCTGGCATTTGAGCTCCCGCGACTTGTTTTAATCTGATTTTAATGTGTTTCATTTTTCAAATGCATCGAGAACTTTTAGTTGGAAACTACTATACGGGCTGAAGCTTGTAAATGATTGTATTATGATGAAGAATTTTAAGTGTTGCAGGATCCAAAGAGATATTTTGGAGACGTATGAATTTAATTGCCGCCTAAAATAACATTTCTGTCTCCATCATTTCTTCTACTGGTATTGTTGCTGGATTGATTAATGGTGGACATGGTGATACTGATTTGGGGAATTCCTTCCTTCCTTCCCTCCCTCCCTCCTTCCTCCCTCCCCTCTCCAACTTCCTATTAACAGAGGTAAGTATATTCAGACTTCTTGCCTATTTAAGGATGCACCACATCTCTACAGTCTTCCAAGATGGAAGACATCAGATTAGCAAATGTGCTTAAGGCTCCTCATGCATACCATCAAGAGAATATCAGTCTAATTCCACAGGTTTGGTTAAGCATCTGCTACAATATCTGGGTCAACCAGAGTCATCCGTGCATCGTCTTTTTCCTGGAACCTCAGGGTTGCGCAAAGGAATTTCTAGCTGCAACCTTCCACTTGGTTCAAGCTATCAATCAAAATAGAACGGAGCTGGAAAGGATCTTGGAGGTCTTCTAGTTCAAACCCCTGCTGAAGCGGGAGACCCTATACCATTTCAGACAAGTGGCTCTCCAGTATCTTCTTAAAAACTTCCAGTGATGGAGCACCCACAACCTCTGAAGACAAGATATTCCACTGGTTAATTGTCCTCACTGTTAAGAAGTTTCTCCTTAATTCCAGGTTGCTTCTCTCTTTGATTAGTTTCCATCTATTGTTTCTTGTCCTGCCTTCTGGTGCTTTGGAGAATAATTAGACCCCTTCGTCTTTGTGTCAGCCCATTAAATACTGGAATACTACTATCGTGTCCCCTCTAGTCCTTCTTTTCTCTAGACCAGTGGTCTCCAACCTTGACCACTTTAAGACCTGTGGACTTCAACTCCCAGAGTTCCTCAGCCAGCTTTGCTGGCTGAGGAACTCTGGAAGTTGAAGTCTTAAAGTTGCCAAGGTTGGAGACCACTCTCTAGATTAGCCAAATCCAAATCCTACAGCTGTTCTTCATATGTTTTAGTCTCCAGCTCATTGATCATCTTAGTTGCTCTTCTCTGCACTTTTTCTAAAGTCTCAACAACTTTTTTGTAATGTGCTGACCAAAACCGGCTGCACTATTCCAGATGTGGACTTACTAAGGTTTTATAAAGTGGTACTAATACTTGAGATTATTTTGATTCACTTAACAATGTTTTAAGGGTATCTCCCAATTTTATGCCAGCCGAAGCAAAGATACCGTCCTCCGCTGCTGTTCTTTCTCTGCCCAGTTGGCCCCTTGATGTGTTGGCATGTGAGGGTGAGTCTCGAGCATCAGAATCAGAGGCACAAAGATCCGATTGTGCACAGAGCAGTCTAGAGAAGCCGTGTCATACTGCCTTCGTCACACTGTTTTCACAGAAGGCCATCTGTTCAAAGGAAGCCGAATTAGCCATGCTCATGCTCCATTTCAAGTCCGCTTGGGAGTAAGGACACACAGTTGCGTCCTATCAGCTATCTTTTTCTATCCGTGGGTGCGGCCTTTCCAATGTTGCCTCAGGAAATGGGATCAGAGCTGGTTTTGTTTCCCAGGGGTGCAGAAATAATTGTCCAGCCTTCTCCAACCATTCAGTAGAGCAGAGATGGGGAACGATGGCCCCTTTTATGACTTCAACTCCCAGAATCCCAGGACAAGAAACAATGGATGGAAACTAATCAAGGAGAAAAGGAACCTGGAATTAAGGAGAAACTTCCTAACAGTGAGGACCATTCACCAGTGGAACAACTTGCCACCAGAAGTGGTGGGTGCTCCATCACTCCATCATATTCTATTCTATTCTATTCTATTCTATTCTATTCTATTCTATTCTATTCTATTCTATTCTATTCCACTCCACTCCACTCCACTCCATTCTATATTCTATTCTATATTCTACTCTATTCTTCTCTAGTCTACACTACGCTATGCTACTCCATTCCACTCCTTTTCCTCTCCTCTCCTCTAATCTCCTCTCCTATTCCATTCTATATTCTATATTCTATATTCTATATTCTATATTCTATATTCTATATTCTATATTCTATATTCTATATTCTATATTCTATATTCTATATTCTATATTCTATATTCTATATTCTATATTCTATATTCTATATTCTATATTCTATATTCTACTCTATTCTACTCTACTCCAGTCCACCCCACTCAACTCCTTTTCCTATTCTATTCTATTCTATTCTATTCTATTCTATTCTATTCTATTCTATTCTATTCTATTCTATTCTATCCTATCCTATCCTATCCTATCCTATCCTATCTTATCCTATTTTCTACTCTACTCTACTCTACTCTACTCTACTCTACTCTACTCTACTCTACTCTACTCTACTCTACTCTACTCTACTCTATTCTACTCTAATTCCTGAGCCAGAATGGAAATTCTGGGAGTTGAAGTCTGCAAGTCATAAAAAAACCCTGGCTCCCCAAGCCTGCAGTACAGGAATGGGAGAACTAAGGGGGCAAGAGCTGTGATGTACCCACCCTCCCCGCCAACCGGAAAGAGCCACTTCAAGTGGTCCAGGCTCTGTCCACTGCAGGATGGCATTCACGGCTGTTCACCCTGCACTTTGATTAGCCAGAAATCAACTGGCTTTGTTGCCTTAGGACAGTGTATAAAGGACAGGGGAGATATTTGGTTTTTTAATTTGCCAAATACCATTTGCATGACCGTGACTACAAAGCAGCGGAGAAACTTGTAACACTCTTGCAGGAATATTTACTTAGAACGATATTTACTTAGAATGAAGTCAAGCTGTGTGGAGTGAGATATTTTGGAGAAGTATGAATTTAATTGCAGCCTGAAATAACTTTGCTGCCTTCATCTTTTCTTTTAGAGGTATTGTTGATGGATTGATTAATGGTGGTCACAGTGGTGTTGACTCTTGGGATTTCCTCTCACTCTTTTTCTCCTTCCTTCTCTCTCTCTCTCTCTCTCTCTCTCCTTCTCTCTCTTTTCTTTCTCTTTCTTTCCTCCTCTCCTTCCTTCCTTCCTTCCTTCGTTCCTTCCTTTCTTCTTTCTTTCTCTCTTCTCTCTCTCTCTCTTTCTTTCCTCCTCTCCTCTCCTCTACTTCCTACTTACCTATATAAATCTGTCAGTTTTTTGAGGTAGACAGACTGCAAATCTTGCACATTTTAATGTGCCTCCCCTCACCCTGCCTTTCTTCTTCTTCTTCTTCTTCTTCTTCTTCTTCTTCTTCTTCTTCTTCTTCTTCTTCTTCTTCTTCTTTTTTGCCAGCTGTGGTAATTCTGTTTCTCTTTTTAGGTAAGGATATATCTCTGAAATGATGACCCAACAAGGCAGGGATTTTCCAATCCGTTATCACATCAAGGCATTATGGGAAGATTGTTTCCAAAGTCTTCATCACCACAGCCCTGCCAAATGCTGCTCTGCAGAACCTCTGGATAATCGGGAAAACTTTTTGAAAGTTCGTATACAGGTAGCCCTTGACTTACGACCAGAACCCAGCCCAGCATTTCTGCTGCTAAGTGAGACATTTGAATTTTGCTCCGTGGTGCGACCTTCCTTGCCACATTTGGTAAATGAATCATTGCTGTTATTAAGTTTGTAACCCGGTTGTTAAGTGAGTCTGGTGTCCCCCATTGACTTGGTTTGTCAGCGGATTGAAAGAGGTGATCACATGATCCCGAGACACTCAACAGCCATAAATACATGTCAGTTGCCAATTGTCCTATTTTTGATCATATGACTTTGGGGATGCCGCAATGTTCATGTGAAAAATGATCATAAATCACTTTTTTCCATTTCGTTGTAACTTTGAAGGTCATTAAATCAATCAACTAACCAACCAACCAACCAACCAATCAATCAGAATAGAATTGGAAGGGACATTGGAAGTCTTCTAGTCCAGCCCCCTGCTCAAGCAGGATACCCTATGCCAGGGGTCAGCAAACTGTGGCCCTGGAGCCGCATGTGGCTCTTTCCTCCCTCTGCTGCGGCTCCAACACCGGTCGGTGCCACAATTTTGAGAGGAGCTTCTGGTGGGGGGGGGGGGAGAAGCACAGTGCACCAGGGAAAGACTCTTTAGCAAGGGGAGGGTTTTCCAGTTGTCTCCACAATTGATAGACATTCAGTTATGACAGGTAGAGGAAAAAGTACGCCGCGCAGGAGGGGACTCTATGGTGGGGGAACTTCCGGTCAGCTCCTGAATTGAACAGGGGGCTTCCAGTTAGGACCTTTGTGGCGCCCGGTGTTTTTTTTTCTGTGGGAAACGGCTCCAAATGGCTCTTTGTGTGTTTAAGTTTGCCCACTGACTGCCCAAACTGCGTGCGTGCCCAAACTCACACAAACACATACATGCATGGACGCGTAGACATGCGCATGTGCAAACACATGGACACACACATGCATGGACATGTGTGTATGCACAGTAGAGGTCCAGCTGGCCGGCAGGGGGCTAGGCACCCCAACACTGGCAGCGGGGCAAGAGATAAGATCTGAATCTATAGCCCCCTATACCATTCCAGCCAAGTGGCTGTCCAGTCTCTTCTTAAAAACCTCCAAGGATGAAGCACCCACAACTTCTGGTGGCAAGCTGTTTTACTGGTTAATTAGTTCCTGTTATAAATTGAGGACTTCCTGTATTTTGATTCTACTCCTTCTCCACTCACCTAAAGAAGCAAAATCTACCTCGGCCTCAATCAGAGGACAACCCTTGATGGTTACTCAACATTATATGTGCATAATTGTACTGCCCCCAGAATCAGTTTGGAATCAGGTGGTGCTTAAATGCAATAAATGAACATATCTGTGTCCTTGCAGGACACGAAAATAATTTTAAGGATTGTTGATCAAGAGGTGTGTGAGTGTGGGGGGTTATTGAGGGGAAGGAAAAATGAAAACGATTTGATGCTGTCTTTGCCACATCCTCTTGTTTTGGCTCACGATGCTATTTTCCCAGGCCCAGCTAGATAAATATTATCTTTATGTTTTGCTTGGGCTGCAACTTGTGATTTCATGTCAAGAAGAAGTGGAAGGAAGAAGTAGCTAGGCACCGGGCAGAGTAAAATCAACATGCGTTATTGCATTAGGTACTTGCGAGGACTAGAAACTGTTTTTTAAAAAAATGAAATCAGAAGCTCTGTAGTGATATGGTTTATTATGGTTAAAGAGATCAAACCATGGTCAAAAAAAACAGATGGGTTGTACAGGAACTTAGATTTCGTTTATTCCATTTCTTTCTTCCCTGAGAAGGAAAACTGAAAGTTTCTGGAAGTCAAATGGCTTGGATGAGAAACTTCATTTTTATTCGCACAACAACTTCCGAGGCCGGGAATGGTTGATAACAGTTCATTTAGTGATCATTCAAAGTTATGATAGCGCTGAAAAAAAGCCACTTATGACCATTTATCACACTTATGACCTTTGCAGCACCCTCATGGCCATGCAATTAAAATCCAAATGCTTCCCAGCTGACTCATACTTATGATGGTTGCAGTGTCCGTGATCAACTTTTCAAACTTCTGACGAGCAAAGTCAACCAGGAAGCCAGATTCGAGCGAGTTCCTAACTTAAACAACTGCAGCGATTCACTTAACGACTGCGGCAAGGAAGGTTGTAAAAAGGGCCAAGCATCACTTCACAAATGCCTTACTTAGCAAGAGGACGACCTGCATAAAGCAGCAGAAAACAGGACAGACTTGTTGAAATGAAGACAACAACACTTGCTAAATTTACACCAATTTGGGGAGTTGAACAATCATGTGATAAATTTTGCAGCACCTGAAAACTTGGCTGCGTTGCTGTGCAAGAGAAATCTCACTGCAAGCACATTGTTCTGACCCAGCTCCCCAAACACAACAAATCCTCTGAAGTTAAATCAATGGTTATTAGGGGTGTTGGCAGCTCCTGCAAAAAGTTTCTCTCTCATCACAGGCTAACAAGTCTGTCCAGCAGGGAGATGAATAGTTTCTGTCACACCAATTCCTCTCCACCCCCTGGCTTTTATCCCCAGAGCTAGAGTGGAATTTCACTAGCAGCGGTGGCTCTTCTGTCCCAAGGACCGGCCCATAGATTTCCACTGCTCCCCTCTCCTCTGCCACTTCTATTCATCTCCGCCCCCTGCCTTTTATGCCCAGAGCTAGAGTGGAACTTCACTAGCAGCGGTGGCTCTTCTGTCCCAAAGACCGCCCCATAGATTTCCACTGCTCTCCTCTCCTCTGCCACATCTATTCATCTCCACCCCCTGCCTTTTATCCCCAGAGCCAGAGTGGAACTTCACTGGCAGTGGTGGCTCTTCTGTCCCAAGGACCGGCCCATAGATTTCCACTGCTCTCCTCTCCTTTGCCACACCTATTCCTCTCCGTCCCCTGCCTTTTATCCCCAAAGCTAGGGAGGGACTTCGCTAGCAATGATGGCTCTTCCACCCCAAGGACTGGCTCACGGATTTCCACCGCTCTCCTCTCCCTTGCCTTCTGCGCATTCACGTGTCAGGCACTGGATGTCAGCGTTCCAAATATCATCCAAAATTAAATCAGAATCCAAGGCAGAATTTTGCTCAAACTTCCAATTTATTAAGAGAGACAAGTTGGCACATCTGTGGAAAACCCGAATCTGAAATCTTCCTGGGTTTTCCACCCAGATGAAAGTTCACGATCTTTCCCTCACACCCACAAGTTCATCACATGGTCCAATCTTCCACTGCCACACTGCCATTTCCACCCATCTAGTTCCGGTCAGGTGCAGAGGTGCAGAGACAAAGAATGGCCTTGGGCTTCTAGAAAGGAATGTGTTATTTTGACAACATCATTCTACTCCTTACTATTCCCCCCCTCCCCATTCCCCACTAATGAAACAGCATAGTGAAATAATAGAAAGTGTGGCGGGCCAAAGATCCTAAAAGGAATATGACTGCAGGCCTGACACTGGACCCAGCTGTTCCTCCTCTTCCTCATCAGCCACCTCCAGACCTATGGGCTTTCTGACTCTCCATCTGAGGGCTGACAGATGGCCCAGGCTCTTCCTCCCCCCTCCCTCCCTCCCTCCCTCCCTCTCTCTCTGGCTTTCCCTCTTCTCCCTTGGAGCTCTCAGATTGCCTTGATACTGACCCTGACTCCCACACCACCACCACCACCACCACCACCACCACCACCACCACTACCACCACCACCTCCTCCTCCTCCTCCTCCTCCTCCTCCTCCTCCTCCTCCTCCTCTGATTCAGCTGCTGGAGGGGCCAACTGGAGGATCCAACATGCCAATGAAAAACGGTTAGGAACAGAGGCTGTGTGGTTCTTGAAAAGATGAGGTTATGCAGGTGTGCTGAGGAGGCCTGTAAACAATCTAGCACAGATGGCAATGCCACAGCTATATACCACTTTGCCAAGGGGCACCACATTCCCATACAAACCAGAGATGTGATGTAGTGGGGAATTGAGGACACCTGGGATTCTCCCCCCCCCCACACCTTCCCCCCCCTTCAGCTTGGAGAATTTTTACAAGGGTAAGTTTTTTTTACATTGTTAACCATAATAAGCCTTTTTTTAGATTCAGTCTCAAGTTTTCATGTGTTTTTCATGTAAAAGAAATAATGTGGCAGGAAACCAATTTTTGCAATTGCAGCTCAGCATCAACTGTTTGTGCACTTTGGAAAGTCTGCCAAAAAGTGGATTCAAGAGCTTTCTTTGCAAATTGCTCCCGCCTGTGATTTCTTTTTTTCCCTTCTTAATCCTTGGCTTAGTTTTTCATGGTTTTCATCGCTTGATTCCAGTGATTCCAGTTGCAAATTGGCTTAATCTGGAAGAGCCCTTAAACGGTCTCGAACTGTGACGGAGTCACTGATTCTCCCTAGCTTCTGTTCTCCTTCCATTTTGCAGACTGTATTTAGCAGTTGGCTGGCCAGAATCTGGAAAATGCTATCCGCACGATCTTTGGGCAGAATGAGCATTTGGGGACTGTGGCATTAGCGTCCACCCACTTATGGTTATCCTGTTGGGGAGATGCCCTTCATGCGCTCCTTCTGTTACAAGGCTCAGTGGGATTAGGTTGTGTTGTGTCTTCTGGATTTGCTTCAACCAGGAATGTCCAACCATCACAATTTTAGGAGCTGTGAACTTCACTTCTGAGAATTGGCTGGGGAATTCTGGGAGTTTGAAGTCTGTAGAAGTTGCCAATGTTGGACACCCCTGTGCTAAAGGTGTACTTTCTAGCCGTGCCATTGCCAATTCCAAATGCTGATGCATGCAAGGAAAACCGTGGGTGGGTTTTTATTTTCATCTCAGTGACAGGCTGTCTCAGGTCCCTCACCCCAGTTGTTTTACCACCCATAAGTTCTGATCATACAGTACACACTTTTATTATAAAGGAGAGTCCTTGCTTTCAACTTTTTCAAAATCCTCCTTCCTTCCTTCCTTCCTTCTTTTTTTCTTTCTCTGCCTCTTCTTTCTCTCTGCCTCTTCTTTCTTTCTTTCTCTTTCTTTTTCTTTCTCCCTCTTCCTTCTTTCTTTTCTTTCATTTCTTTCTCTCTCCCTCTTTCTTTCTCTCTTTTTTCTTTCTCCTTTATTTTTTCTTTCTCTCCCTTTTCTTTCTCTTTCTTTCTCTCCCTCTTCTCTTTCTTCTCTTTCTTTTCTTTCTCTCTGCCTCTTTTCTTTTTCTTTCTTTTTTCTCTCCCTCTTTTTTCTTTCTTTCTCTTTTTTCTTTCTTTTCCTTCCTTCCTTCCTTCCTTCCTTCTTTCCTTCCTTCCTTCCTTCCTTTCTCTTTCTCATTTTTTTCAAAATCTCTGTCTATCATCTATCTATATCTATCTATATCTATATCTATATCTATATCTATATCTATATCTATATCTATATCTATATCTATATCTATATCTATATCTATATCTATATCTATATCTATATCTATATCTATATCTATATCTATATCTATATCTATATCTATATCATCTATATCATCTATATCTATATCTATACCTATACCTATACCTATACCTATACCTATACCTATACCTATACCTATACCTATACCTATGCATATATCTATATATCTATATCTATATCTATCTTTTATCTATTTATGGTATAGATTTATAGATCATTTGACTTTTACCATACCCAGGGTGCCACGTAATACACAGTCTTTGTGTGAAAAAAAGAAAAAAACCAAATTGTCTTTTTAAAATACATTTACATCCACTGTCCCAAATATTTTTAGCTTTTTGAAAATTAGAATATGCATTTGGTCACATTTTTTAAAATTTTGCTCTTGAATTTTCTTTCCTAAAGCAGAGCTAGAAACCTAATTATTTTTATCCTTATGAACCTCTTTCAGATATGTCCCTTTTCTGGGTTTTTCAGGGTTGTTTTTTATTTTTGACTCCAAGAAAATATGGTCACTGTTCCCACAGGTCACAAAACAGAACATAGCAAAGGGCAAATGGCAACTTGGAGGCAGCCCACACACATCAGCTGCTGTATCAGCAAAAACGCCAAAAGAGCTGACAAAACCGTTGGCAGAGCTTGGCTGTAATAATCATTAATTAATTATAATAATAATTAACCTCAACAGGTCTTGTTTTGGCAATTAAGTGCCTTGTGTTTTCTTTGCTCCACTGGCCTGATTCACACAGCATAGAGGATGGGGGGGGGGGGGGAGAGTGAGATCTCTATTCCTTCCAACCTGCCAGATGTGTTAGCCGGGGTGTGTATCTGTGTGTAAGTGTGAGGAGGGCTGCTCCCGCAGCACATCTGGAGGACACAGCTGGGGAGGGTGTCACTTAAGGAAAAAAGCAATGTGAAATGAAGGAGAAGCTTCTTAACAATGGGGACAATTAACCAATGGAACAGCTGGCCACCAGAAATCATGGGTGCTCCATCACTGGGGGTGTTTAAGAAGAGACTAGACAGTTATTTGTGGGAAATGGTGTAGGGTCTCCTGCTTGAGCTGGGGGCTGGACTAGAAGACCTCCAAGGTTCCTTCCAGCTCTATAGTATTCTATTTTAATCAAGGAGAGAAGCAACCAGGAATTAAGGAGAAACTTCCTAATAGTGAGGGCAATTAACCAGTGGAACAGCTTGCCACCAGAAATTGTATGTTCTCCATCACTGGAGGGTTTTAAGAAGAGTCTAGAAAGTCACTTATCTAAAATGGAATAGGTTCTCCTGCTTGAGTAGGGGGCTGGACTAGAAGACCTCTAAGGTCTCTTCCAACTCTATACTATACTATTTACTATACTATACTGTTTATTCTAATCAAATAGAGAAGATCTCCAAGGTCCCTTCCAGCTCTATACTATTCTACTCTAATCAAAGAGAGAAGCAACCTGAAATTAAGGAGAAACTTCCTAACAGTGAGGACAATTAACCAGTGGAACAGCTGGCATTCAGGTGTTGTGGGTGCTTCATCACTGTTTTTTTTTTTTTAAAGAAGAGCCCAGACTCCTCGTAAAAACCTCCAGTGATGGAGCAGCCACGATTTCTGTGGGAAATACAGACAAAAAGAAACAGAAAATTGAATAATTTGGAAAAGAACGTAAAATTATAGGATAGGAGTTTAATTAAAAGGCAATTGAAATGTAAAGGTAAAGGTAAGATAAAAATAGATTAAAATGATGTAACTGCTAAATATAATACAATACAATACAATAGCAGAGTTGGAAGGGACCTTGGAGGTCTTCTAGTCCAGTGTTTCTCAACCTTGGCAACTTGAAGATGTCTGGACTTCAACTCCCAGAATTCCCCAGCCAGCGAATGCTGGCTGGGGAATTCTGGGAGTTGAAGTCCAGACATCTTCAAGTTGCCAAGGTTGAGAAACACTGTATCTAGTCCAACCCCCTGCCTAGGCAGGAAACCCTATACCGTTTCAGACAAATGCCTATCCAACATCTTCTTAAAGACTTCCAGTGTTGGGGCATTCGCAACTTCTGGAGGCAACTTCTGTTCCACTGATTAATTGTTCTCACTGTCATGAAATTTCTCCTCAGTTCTAAGTTGCTTCTCTCCTTGATTAGTTTCCACCCATTGCTTCTTATTCTACCCTCAGGTGCTTTGGGGGATATGATGACACAAAGATTGTATGCAGATGACACACTGTAAGATTAATGATGTAAGTGTAGTTGTGGAAAAATAAAATAAAAACAACCCACCATTTCTGGAGGCAAAGCTGTTCCACTGATTCATTGTCCTCGCTGTTAGGAAGTTTCTCCTTCATCACTAGGTTGCTTCTCTCCTTCATTAGAATATAATAGTATAGAGCTGGGAGGGATCTTGGAGGTCTTCTAGTCCAGCCCCTGCTCAAACAGGAGAACCTACACTATTTCAGACAAGTGTCTAGTCTCTTCTTAAACACTCCCAGTGATGGAGCACCCAGGATTTCTGAAGGCATAGCTGTTCCACTGGTTAATTGTCCTCACTGTTAGGAAGTTTCTCCTTCATCCCAGATTGCTTCTCTCTGTTGGGAGAAGGAGGAGTTGAGTATACTCCTAGTGTTGGGTAGGCAATATATATCTTTATACAACAACAAATGGTCATTGTTGCTTTAAATGAGTGGATGTACTTAACAGGTGTAATTAACTTTACTATAAGAAGGAGTCAAGAGAGCTCACTCTCTCTCTCTGCTTGTCCTATGCTTGATGACTTGATGACTGGAATGTGAACTGCGACTGTAAGCTATTGTTTGTTCTTTGAATTGTGTTTGGACAAATATCTACTATCACTGCTTGTGAAGCAATTATCAGTAGTAAAGCTACTTGTTTTTACTAGCAGAGTCTGAAACTCTATTCGTCTGTTTCTACTAGCAACATTCTTTCTCTCTAGCTGTACATTCCGCTGCACTACTTTCTGTCTCCAAACCGAGATACCCCTAACACTCTCCTTGAGTGATGCCCCCCAGATGTGTCCTCCAGATGTGCTGCAGGAGGCAGCCCTATGCACACACATCTGGCAGGTTGGAATAGAGATCTCAATCTCCCCCCCCCTGCTGTGTGAATCAGGCCAGTGGAACAAACAAAAAATATAAGGCACTTAATTACAAAAACAAGACCTGTTAAGGTTAATTATGATTATGATTATTATTTGATTAGAATAGACTAGTATAGAGCTGGAAGGGACCTTGGAGGTCATCTAGTCCAGCCCCCTGCTCTAGCGGGAGACCCGTTTCAGATAAGAGACGGTCTACAGCTAACTTATCTGAAACGGTGTAGGGTCTACTGCTTGAGCAGGGGGCTGGACTAGACCCCCAAGGTCCCTTCCAGCACTATTCTGACTGATTGGGTGGGGGAGCGAAGCCGCCGCCCGCCCTCGACTCCGCCTCCGTTGCCGCCTTGCCTTGCCCAGCCCGACGGGCAACCAGCGAGGAGCGAGCAGCGCCGCCGCCCCTGCAAAACCGAGCCCAAGCCGAGCCGAGCGCCAGGCGGAGTGGACCTTCCTTGCTCGCGGGGCGCTTCTCCAGCGAAGGTAAGGACTCCCCCGCCGCTCCGTCCCGCCCGAAGGGGGTCTTCGGAGCCCAGGAGGACGGTGCTGGCCTCCCGCGGGAGGGTGCTGAACCCGGGCGGGGAGGATCGAGGGGACTGGGACTCCTCGTTCGATGCCGCCTCTCGCAGGCAGAAGGGATTCGCAAGCCCGGGGGACTCGCTATTCCCTCCGCCGACCCCCTCCAGCCTCTCTCCGGGGGCGGTGAACCACAAAACCCCTCGGGCGCCCCCCAGCCTGGAATACAAAGCCCCTCGGTCGTCCCCAACCTGGACTACAAAGCCCCTCGGGCGCCCCCAGCCTGGACTGCAAGACCCCTTCGGTAGCTCCCAGCCTGGACAGCAAAACCCCTCGAGCGCCCCCAGCCTGGACTACAACCCCTCCTCGGTCGCGGCATGCAGCGCTCTTGCAAGCACCTGCTGGAGACGGGCTGGGGCCTCGGATTCGGGCTATTTGTTGGCTTTTGCCTGCTTCTGCTGGGCACCTCTCGGGCTGCCAGTTCAACCGGTGCAGTGGCGAGCGACTACTAGGCGGATCGGAGTCGTTTCTCTCTTTCGCGTCCGTCCCCCCCCCCCCCGCTTCTCCCCCCCCCACATGCTGGGCTGGTTGGAAAGAGGAGGAGGGGAAGCCATCAAACCAAACTTAATTGGTTGTCTGAAGGGGGGGATGCTGGAAGACCCCACCTTTCTCTCGGGTTTCTGCTGTTGTTGTGGCGGTTGAGAAACACTCTTCGTTTCTTGGGGGGGGGGAGACTCGCTCCTGGGGGCTTGCAACAATAGGGATCCCAACTTACCACACCCACCTCCCTCCACGGGTTCCCTCCGCCCCCGGATTTTGAAAAATGCATCGGGGCTGGCAAGAATTCCCACTTGACTCATAAAGGAAGGTTTCTGCAGCTGAGGTCTGAAGTGGGGAGGGGGGTCTTCAGTCGACTGGGCCTTTTGCCCATTTGTGTTGCTTTGGAAGGAGACAAGGGTGAAGAGTCTGAGGTACCTGTGGCGATGTTTTTCACTCTGGTTTTCTCCAGATGTGCTGGAAGAACCGTTCCCAAAGCTTCTGGGAGATCCTTGTGGAAACATCTGGCAGCTGCCCTGGGTGCACCTGGGGGAAATGAGCAGGGAGATGGACTAGTTCGACTAAGGTCCCTTCCAGCTCCTGTTCTGTTCTGTTCTACTCTACTCTATTCTTCATTCCAATATTCCCTTTCCTTCCATTCCTTTGTTCTGTTCTGTTCTGTTCTATTCTATTCTATTCTCCATTTCAATATTCTCTTCTCTTCCTTTTCAATAATATTCTATCCTAATTCACTATTTTATTCCATTCCATTCCCTATTCTATTCCATTCCATTACTATTCCTACTCTAGTCTAGCCTAAAAACCAGTTGATCCAATTCTCTATCGCCCAGAACATTAAACATTAAATGCTGGTTGTGTGTGCCTGGACTCAACAGTATGGCTTGTGCTACCTGGTCATATTAAATGAATTTGAACAAAGTTCTGAAAATGCAGATTTATCTCCCCAATTTGGAGACATATATTTGTTTTAGACTGACGGTCTCTCCTAAGTCACTATTTGTATTCTTTTATGCATCTAGAAGATTTGGGACTTTTCATGGCCCACACATATACCTCATGTTATGGAATAAAATGTTAAAATCCAGATGAGATGTGGAGATCTCTGACCTTGACTGAGAATTACTTATGCCAATTTCAGGAAGTAATAATAATTTAGATAGCTAAAGATGAGGGAGAGCTTCCTCCATTTTCCACTGTAGTTCTCCATTTATTATCTTCGCGAAGTTTCATAACTGAAAAGAGAACATAAAATTACAGGGTTGGAAGGGACCTTAGAGGTCTTCTAATCTGACCCGCTGCTTAAGCAGGCGACCGTATACCTTTTCTGGACAAATGGCTGCCCAATCTCTTAAAAACCTCCAGCGATGGAGCACCCACAACTTCTGGAGGCAAGTCGTTCCACTGGTTAATTCTTCTCACTGTCAGAAAATTTGTCCTGTAGTTCTAGCAGTAGACTTATATACCGCTTCATAGGCCTTTCAGGCCTCTCTAAGCGGTTTACAGAGAGTCAGCATATTGCCCCCAACAATCTGGGTCCTCATTTTACCCACCTCGGAAGGATGGAAGGCTGAGTCAACCCTGAGCCGGTGAGATTTGAACCGCTGACCTGCTGATCTAGCAGTAGCCTGCAGTGCTGCATTTAACCACTGCGCCACCTTGGCTCTAGGCTGGATCTCTCATGAATGATGATCTTCCACCCATAGTTTCTTGTCCTGGTCCTGACCTCAGGTGCTTCGGAGAATAGTTTAACTCCTTCTTCCTGAGGACAGCCCCTCAGGTACTGGAAGACAGCTATTAAGAGCATCCCTAATGCTTCTTTTCCTTTAAACCAGGGGTGTCCAAACTTGGGAACTTTAAGACTTGTGGACTTTAACTCCCAGAATTCCCCAGCCAGCACAAGTCTTAAAGTTCCCAAGTTTGGACACCCCTGCTTTAGACTAAACATAACTAGTTCCCTTAATTGTTAGCCTCCATATCTCTTATCCTCTTTGTGACTTTTGTCTAAACCTTTCTAGGTTCTCACTGATATATACAGGTAATCCTCAATTTACAACCACAATTGAGTCCAACATTTATGTTGCTAAGTGAGAAATTTGTTAAGTGAATTTTGCTCCATTTTACAACTTTTCTTGCCACATTCCTCACAGTAAGGACAATTAACCAGTGGAACAGCTTGCCTCCAGAAATCGTGGCCACTCCTGTCAGTATAGGTTCTCCTGCTTGAGCAGGGGGCTGGACTAGAAGACCTCCAAGGTCCTTTCCAGCTCATTCATTCATTCTAAATTTGTTAAGCGAATCACTGTAGTTGTTAAATAAGTAACACCGTTGTTAAATGAAACTGACTTCCCCACTGACTTTGCTTGACAGGAGGTCGCAAAAGGGGATTGTGTGATCTCGGGACACTGCAACCGTCATAAATGTGAGTCAGTTGTCCAGCATTCGAATGTAAATCATGCAACTCTGGGGATGCTGCCACGCTCATAAGTGTGAAAAACGATCATAAGTCCGTTTTTTTCAGTGCCGTTGTAACTTTGAATGGCCACTAAGTGAAATTGTTGTAAGTCGAAGACTACCTAAGCTTGCTGGGAAAAATCATTTGGGGTAAAAAGTGTGTTTTTGCAGCTTCTCCTGTCCTTTTTATTGGGATTAATCGCAGCCAAATTGAATTCTTCCATTCTCAGACCAAGTAAAAGCTATTTTATGAAAGTCCCAAAGGTGCTTTTTTTCAGGAGGCAACTGGACTTTCTTGTTTTTTTCTTTGAAGACATTTCGCTTCTCATCCAAGAAGCTTCTTCAGTTCTGACTGGATGGTGGGGAATGGAAGGATTTATATTCCTTGAAGAGAGCTGGGCATTTTCATCCTTTTAGAGGGTCGTTGAGGCCACTTGGAGGTTTATCTCTGTCCTCAGGGTCACCTGAGTGGTGCAAATGGTTCCTGTAGTCTGCAATTTTTCCTCTGGAAATCCATTCCTATTCCCACATCATTCCAAGGGTCTCATCCCAAATTGTATGGCTAAAAGTCTGTAAAGATTCTCAGCCCTCCAGGTCATGGTTGTCCCAAAGGGGCTTTTTTCAGGAGGCAACTGGACTTCCTTGGTTTTTTTTTCCCTTTTGAAGATGTTTCACTTCTCATCCAAGCAGCTTCTTCACCTCTGACAGGAGAGAGGGGGATGGAATAATTTATATTCCTTGCAGACAGCTGACCATTTGAAGAATGACCTGTCAGAGCTGAAGAAGCTTCTTGGATGAGAAGCAAAAGGTCTTCGAAAGAAAAAAAAAACACCAGTTACCTCCCGAAAAATCACATTTTGGGACAACCGTGACCTGGATGACTTAGAATCGCTACAAGCTATTTTATGGAAGTGTGGCCAGCAGATTCAATGAGATCAGGCTTCATGTGAAATATAGGCCATAGTTACAACTAAACTTGCACAGGTTTTTCAGCTAACACACCTCTTGTGTGGAAATCTTGGACTCACCCAGAATCATCGTGAATCAAGTAACTTACAGAAGTAATAAATTATTACCATTAAATTATGATTCAACCTTTGGAAGAGCTTTATGGCTCCCCCTCCCTTAAGAAAGCGTTGAAAGGAATGTCCTTCCGGGTTCAGCTCCAAGTGGGGAAAAAGACACTGGAAACATGGAAGCTGCTTGGAAAGATGGTTTAATGGTGGACAGGATCACATGGCTTGAGTTCCTGAGCAGAAAAGGGAAGAGATGCTGAGCATCTGGGTCCCCACCTCTCTGTTTCCTGTTCCTGTGTAAGAAATGTATTCTGATTGGTTGTCAGACTCCCAGGTTTGGGGGGGGGGGTTGTTAGTTAACTTTGTAGGTTGTGTGCTAAGTTTGGCTGAAACTTGGTGGTTGGTGCAATGAAGGGCAATAAGATGGGGTAGATATTGGTTATGTAGAATAGGCTGGCTCAGGCCTTAATGGACCATTGACAAAAGTGGGGGGGGGTGCTATTAAGAGTGAGTCTGTTTCCTGTCTAAAAACATGTTTCTCTGGCTCAGGCCTTAATGGCCCATTGACAAAGGTGGGGGGGCAGATTTTCTGCCTCTCTGAGTTTCTACTTCTCTTTTTCGGGGAAACATTCTGCCTTTTTAATATTTCCTAAAATATTTCATTTTCTAGGAGAGGGGTGGGTTTTAACTTCCTACAAAAGTTCAAAGCATCCTTAAAGATCCATCTCATCCTGGGCACCCTTTTTTTTTTAACTATTACCATCTGGCAGATGGTACAGGACAATAAAAACAAGGACAAAGGCTGAAAAACAGCTTCTCTCCCAGGGCAGTAACTCTACTGTATAGAACTGGGATGGCGAACCTATGGCACGCGTGCCACTGTGGCACAACAAAACCGCGCCCGATTAAACCGCGTCGCTGACATCATCAACAGGGCGACAACAGCGAGCGCGGAGAAAGAAGGGCGCTTTAAATAGTGCTTTGAAAGCAAGCCGATTCAAGTTAAGGTAAGGGTTAGGTTTAGGGTTAGGTTTAGGGTTAGGTTAAGGGTTAGGGTTAGATTTAGGGTTAGGTTAAGGGTTAGGCTTAGGGTTAGATTTAGGATTAGGTTTAGGGGGGTTAGGTTTAGGTTTAGGGGTTAATTTTAGGTTTAGCGTTTACAGCGTGCTTCTGTCTCCGCGCTGTTGTCGCCCTGTGATGATGTCAGCTATGCGGTTTCGTCGAGCGCCCTTTAGTCGAACGCGGTTTTGTGGTGAAACCGCGTGCCACAGGTGGAATGCGGAGCCATTTGTCAGGGCATGCGAGGCGTTGCCTTGGCCAGCTCACTTTAGCCTTTTTTTGAGGTCATTTCTTACCCTCCCCAGGTGCCAGAGGCTTTATAAACAGCCTCCCACTCCCCTTGGGGGCCCTCTGGAGGCTTCAGGAGCTTCACTGAAGCCTCCTGAGCTCAAAAAACCAGCCCTATGGGCAAACCAGAAGTTCAAGAACGGACTTCCGGTTTGCTCGTAGGTCTGGTTTTAGCCCTCCGGAGGCTTCCCTGAAGGCTCTGGAGGGGAAAAAAAATGACCCTACGAGCAAACCGGAAGTCCGTTCCCGAATGGTTTGCTCTTTTTTGTCCAACCCACCTCACAAGGTTGTTGTGGGGAAAACAGGAGGAGGAAGATGAATGTTGGACATCTTCGCATCCTTGAGTTATTTGTAAATAGTAAAAGAAGGATGCAAATAGCTAATAACTAAAAAGGCAAATAATTTAGTGCATCATTTTGTTATTGGAGAATGGGAAAAAAATAACAACAAACGTAATTAAAAGTTTTCTGCAGTGGGATATTTATATTCCACTGCGTTCAGTGTTGTTCCAAAGAGGCCTTCAAATGGCCACCCCAAAACTCCAGTTGGGCTTCTGAGCAAAGTTGCTTTCCAAGACCTGTGCTCATGAAGGATGGTTGCAGCACCTGGGTATGTCTGGTTTAATGAAAAGAAGGACTAGGGGTGATGGGACAGCAGTCTTCCAATATTTGATGGGCTGCCACAAAGGAGAAGCAACTTGGAACTGGAGAGAAATTTCCTGACAACAAAACAATAAATAGCAGTAGACTTATATACCGCTTCATAGGCCTTTCAGGCCTCTCTAAGCGGTTTACAGAGAGTCAGCATATTGCCCCCAACAATCTGGGTCCTCATTTTACCCACCTCGGAAGGATGGAAGGCTGAGTCAACCCTGAGCCGGTGAGATTTGAACCGCTGAACTGCTGATCTAGCAGTAGCCTGCAGTGCTGCATTTAACCACTGCGCCACCTTGGCTCTTATAAATAAACCAGTGGAACAGCTTCCAACTCTGTTAATCTATGAAATCTGAGGGTTCCTGAACACTCCAGAGGGCTAAAACCAGCCATACGAGCAAACCGGAAGTCCATTCCCGAACTTCCAGTTTGTCCTTAGGGCTGGTTTTTCATGCTCTGGAGGCTTTAGGGAAGTCCTGAAGCCTCCGGAGGGTGAAAAATGGCCTCAAAAGAAGGCCTAAGTGAGCTGGCCAGTGCGTGCATGCGCACTGGCCAGATGACAGGGCAAGCTTCATGTGCCCTGACAAATGGCTCTGCATGCCACCTGTGTCACGCGTGCCATAGCTTCGCCATCACGGGTCTAGGGTTTCCTGCCTGAGCAGGGGGCTGGACTAGAAGACCTCCAAGGTTACTTCCAGCTCTGATGACTCAGAAGCTGCTTGCTTGCATGTCCTTCGCTCTGAAGAGGAAGGGGTTAAGCCGCCCTCCATCTGTTTGATTGCTTGGCTGGAATTCAGCCCCTTCTTCATTCAAAACACACACACACACACACACACACACACACACACACACACACACACATGGAGGGGGGAAGCGCATAAAAGGCTCTTGGGCTAATCAGGAGTGCGTGATCGCTATTGGTTGAGCCAGTTGGCAGAGTGGAAAAATTCTGCTTTCTTTTTTCCTTCTTCTCCTACCAGATCTAATTCATTTTGAGATGAGAAACAATTTGTCTGAGCAACATTTTTTGAAGCTGAAGGCGGGTTTTCCGGGACAGGTGATCCTCAACTTACGACCCCAATTGACCCCCAAATTGCTGTGGCTAAGCGAGACGCTTGTGAATCCCTGCAGTTGTTAAGTTAGTCACACGGTTGTGAAGGGAATCTGGCTTCCCCATTGACTTCCCTGGTCAGAAAGTTGCAAAAAAGGATCGGGCGACCCCGGGACACTGCGACCATCATAAATACCAACCAGGTGCTAAGTGTCTACATTTTGATCACATGACTGCGGGAAAGTTGCAATGGTCATAAGTGTAAAAATGGTCATAAGTCACTTTTTCAGTACCGATGTAATTTCGAACGGTCACTAAACAAACTGTTGTAAGTCAAGCACTATCTATACTATGAGCTGTGGTGGTGCAGTGGTTAGAGTGCAGTACTGCAGGCCACTTCTGCTAAATGCCATCTGCCTGCAATTTGGCAGATTGAATCTCACCAGGCTCAAGGTTGACTCAGCCTTCCATCCTTCTAAGGTGGATAAAATGAGGACCCAGATAATTGGGGGCAAATAGGCTGACTCTGTAAATTGCTTAGAGAGGCCTGTAAAGTGGTATATAAGTCTAAGTGCTATTGCTATACTTCCCAGAGTTGAATTAGGAATAAAGTGAACCAGCCCCTCTCTATAGCCTTCTTGGTTTCTGTTCAGGGTGGGGCCGGAGGGGGGTTCTCTGTGGTGGGCTTTTTCAGTCATGCTGTTTCTGTAATGGGGATGCGGGAGTCTTGTTGTCCTGCTGAAACTGCAGAAGGATTTCTTGATATCCCACCTTGGAGAAAGTCAGGGAAATTATCCAGGCAATTTTCTGGAAATTCCTCCAGGGGTGGGGTGGGGTGGGGTGGAGGCAGAGAAACCACTGGAGACCAATTCAACTCAATTCAATGAAAGGAAGGATATTGGCAAAAGATGCTGAAATACAGAGTATAGGAAGATGCTTGTGAGATCAGATCAAAAGCCCGTCTCATCTCAGGGCCTCTGGGAAGCCTCTTTCTTATGCAGCTGTCCATCCATGGGTTATGTACGTGGTGTCGTCCGGTCAGGTGTAAAAGTGCGGAGACAAAGGATGACCTTGGCTTCTAGTAAAGAATGAAAACAATACATTCCACAATCTCACTCCTGTCTATTCCCCCCTCCCATCAACTATACTAAAGAAACAGCATAATCAAATAAGAGAAAGTGTGGCAGGCCAAAATTCTAAAAGGAATATAATTGCAGGCCTGACACGTGTGTGTGTGTTTGTGTGTCTGTGTGAGAAAAGTGAAGGTGGTGTCTACGTTTGACTAAAGCCCTGGAAGCTGGTTCCAAAAGTCTGAACTTCTGAACCTACCAACAGCCAAGAGTTGGCCTATCCTGCAACAGTTGGTAAGCTTTCTGGAAAACCCAAGAAATTAGACTGCATCAGAAAAGAAAGTCTGACTTCCATATTAATTAATCTGAATTAACTATGGTAGGTTGGTGGAAGGTTTTCCAATGATGGGCAAACAGGAGTAGCCAGAGTTTGAGAGGACTGAGTCTTCAGTGGATGGAGTAATGACTGGTGGAGCTATGCCACGTACGAAGTATTGAAATTTAAGAATACCTTTATGGTCTGCTGAAAGTTTTCATTCCCACCCCCTTTTAAACTGTGCTCAGTTTAACGTAAGGAATTAGGCTACTGTTTCTATGTGTTTCTGCTGGGATGCCAGGTTTTCACCCTTTGTGGTCAGAAGGTTCTACAGAAGGAGAAGGCACTGCCCAAGCAAGGTCATGAAACATCCAGAAGTGTGTGCATTTGTTGCTTGAGACATATCTGCCCTAAATTGCAGTCTTAGATTAGAATGTGGGAGTTTACAAAGCTGCTTCTAGAAGGATCTGTGATGTTGCCTTTTGAGGGACCTTTCTATTCCAGCTCTCGAGGGACTTATCTACTCCAGCTCTTGAGGGATCTTCTACTCCAGCTTTTGAGGGACCTCTCTACTCTAGCACTTGAGGGACCCTCTCTATTTCAGCTCCTGAGGGTCACCTCTACTCTAGCACTTGAGGGACCCTCTCTATTTCAGCTCCCAAGGGACACCTCTACTCCAGCTCTTGAGGGACCTCTCTACTCTAGCACTTGAGGGACCCTCTCTATTTCAGTTCCTGAGGGACACCTCTAATCCAGCTCTTGAGGGACCTCTCTACTCCAACTCTTGAGGAATATCTCTACTCTAGCACTTGAGGGACCCTCTCTATTTCAGCGCCCAAGGGACACCTCTACTCCAGTTCTTTAGGGACCTCTCTACTACAGCTCTTGAGAAACCCTCTCTATTTCAGCTCTTGAGGGACCTCCCTCGCTGGCGTGCCTTAGCTTAGCCTGGTTTTTCACTAGAAAGGTGATGAGGAAGACAATACACTAATCTTCTCCATAGGAGCTATTATGCTTTCTCATTCATTGCCATCCCCAGCCCATAGTGTGTGTCTTGCCAATTGGAGGTCCTTGCCTGGTTTCAACAGCTGATGCTAGTCAGGAAAGTGCCAGCTGCTTTGCCTGGTTGAAACCAAGGCATGAGATCATCCCTGTTCCCACACAACACCCTAAAAAAAAAGTTCTTGAAATTCTGGTTTAGCAAGTAAACGTTGCTTTAGGGAGACGTACCTTTTCTCCAATAAAATCATGACTCCAGTAATGCCTTTTCCAATGAACACATTTCATTAAAAGCTTTTTTGTGTGTGTGTGGCTTTCCTTCCAGGATACTTAGCACAGAGCACAGACTCTTTATCTGCTGTCTTGTCAAGGAAATCAATCAATCAATCAATCAATCAATCAGAACAGAGCTGGAAGGGACCTTGGAGGTCTCCTAGCCCAATCCCCTATACAATTTCAGACAAGCGGCTGTCCAGAGTCTTCTTAAAAATCTCCAGTGTTGAATAAACGACAAAGAAGAATCTGAGTACTATTCAGTATGGAATTTATGGTACAAATGGCTAGAGGAAAGATGCAAATAATAAGAAAGCAATAAAGGGAGGAAAAAAGATTAAGGAATTAGAAAATAAACACAAAACCACAGAATTAACATGAAGGGAAAAATGTAAGATAGACTATATAAAATAGTACGGAATAAAAAATATAAGGGAAATATATGTATATAGAACAATATAAGATGTATTGTATGGAATTAATAGGAGTAGATGAAAAATATGTAAAAATGGACATATATACACATAGATATAGATATATGAAGGTACATAAGTACAGATAAAAGGAGTAAAATGGATTTTTTTTAAAGATGTAGAAATGTTGCAAAGATGATATGAATGTTCAATTAAAAAACACAGTTTAAAAGACATCTCCAGTGTTAGAGCACCCTCAACTTCTTGGTTCATTGTCATCATTGTTACGAAGTTTCTCCTTAATTCCAGGTTGCTTCTCTCCTTGATTAGTTTCCATCCGTTGTTTCTTGTCTTCTGGTGCTTTAGAAAATAAATTGAACCCCTCTTCTTTGTGGCAACCCCTCAAATACTGGAATCCTATTATCATGTCACCCCTGGTCCTTCTTTTCTCTAGACTCGCCCTACTCAAATAAAAATGTTCTGAATTTAATTTAAAAAGACACTCTTCTTCCTGCTCTTTTTTCCCCTCAGATGCCAGGGGCGGCTCCTTATTTGGGCTCAGAGTTCAGTTTTGTGCTTTTCCTCTTC